>NW_023416348.1:1460142-1560142 GCF_014108235.1 Myotis myotis | reverse complement strand
TGTGTAATTGCTCTGTGTATAACTGGCTGTGTGTGTGTGTGTGTGTAATTTCTCTGTGTATAACGGCTGTGTGTGTGTCTGTGTGTGTAATTGCTCTGTGTATAACGGCTGTGTGTGTGTGTGTGTGTGTAATTGCTCTGTGTATATCTGGCTGTGTGTGTGTGTGTGTGTGTGTGTGTAATTGCTCTGTGTATAACTGGCTGTGTGTGTGTGTGTGTGTGTGTGTAATTGCTCTGTGTATAACGGCTGTGTGTGTGTGTGTGTGTGTGTAATTGCTCTGTGTATAACTGGCTGTGTGTGTGTGTGTGTGCAATTGCTCTGTGTATAACTGGCTGTGTGTGTGTGTGTGTGTGTAATTGCTCTGTGTATCACGGCTGGTGTGTGTGTGTGTGTGTGTAATTGCTCTGTGTATAACTGGCTGTGTGTGTGTGTGTGTGTGTGTGTGTAATTGCTCTGTGTATAACGGCTGTGTATGTGTGTGTGCAATTGCTCTGTGTATAACTGGCTGTGTGTGTGTGTGTGTGTAATTGCTCTGTGTATAACTGGCTGTGTGTGTGTGTGTGTGTGTAATTGCTCTGTGTATAACGGCTGTGTGTTGTGTGTGTGTGTGTGCAATTGCTCTGTGTATAACTGGCTGTGTGTGTGTGTGTGTGTAATTGCTCTGTGTATAACGGCAGTGTGTGTGTGTGTGTGTGTAATTGCTCTGTGTATAACTGGCTGTGTGTGTGTGTGTGTGTGTGTAATTGCTCTGTGTATAACTGGCTGTGTGTGTGTGTGTGTGTGTAATTGCTCTGTGATAACGGCTGTGTGTTTGTGTGTGTGTGTGTGCAATTGCTCTGTGTATAACTGGCTGTGTGTGTGTGTGTGTGTGTAATTGCTCTGTGTATAACTGGCTGTGTGTGTGTGTGTGTAATTGCTCTGTGTATAACTGGCTGTGTGTGTGTGTGTGTGTGTAATTGCTCTGTGTATAACTGGCTGTGTGTGTGTGTGTGTGTGTGTAATTGCTCTGTGTATAACTGGCTGTGTGTGTGTGTGTGTGTGTGTAATTGCTCTGTGTATAACGGCTGTGTTTGTGTGTGTGCAATTGCTCTGTGTATAACTGGCTGTGTGTGTGTGTGTGTGTGTAATTGCTCTGTGTATAACTGGCTGTTTGTGTGTATGTGTGTGTGCAATTGCTCTGTGTATAACTGGCTGTGTGTGTGTGTGTGTGTAATTGCTCTGTGTATAACTGGCTGTGTGTGTGTGTGTGTGTGTAATTGCTCTGTGTATAACGGCTGTGTGTGTATGTGTGTGTGTAATTGCTCTGTGTATAACTGGCTGTGTATGTGTTTGTGTAATTGCTCTGTGTATAACTGGCTGTGTGTGTGTGTGTGTGTGTAATTGCTCTGTGTATAACTGGCTGTGTGTGTGTGTGTGTGTGTGTAATTGCTCTGTGTATAACTGGCTGTGTGTGTGTGTGTGTAATTGCTCTGTGTATAACTGGCTGTGTGTGTGTGTGTGTAATTGCTCTGTGTATAACTGGCTGTGTGTGTGTGTGTGTGTGTGTAATTGCTCTGTGTATAACTGGCTGTGTGTGTGTGTGTGTGTGTGTAATTGCTCTGTGTATAACGGCTGTGTTTGTGTGTGTGCAATTGCTCTGTGTATAACTGGCTCTGTGTGTGTGTGTGTGTGTAATTGCTCTGTGTATAACTGGCTGTTTGTGTGTGTGTGTGTGTGTAATTGCTCTGTGTATAACGGCTGTGTATGTGTGTGTGCAATTGCTCTGTGTATAACTGGCTGTGTGTGTGTGTGTGTGTGTAATTGCTCTGTGTATAACTGGCTGTGTGTGTGTGTGTGTGTGTGTGTAATTGCTCTGTGTATAACGGCTGTGTGTGTATGTGTGTGTGTAATTGCTCTGTGTATAACTGGCTGTGTATGTGTTTGTGTAATTGCTCTGTGTATAACTGGCTGTGTGTGTGTGTGTGTGTGTGTGTAATTGCTCTGTGTATAACGGCTGTGTGTGTGTGTGTGTGTGTGTGTAATTGCTCTGTGTATAACTGGCTGTGTGTGTGTGTGTGTGTGTGTAATTGCTCTGTGTATAACTGGCTGTGTGTGGTGTGTGTGTGTAATTGCTCTGTGGATAACTGGCTGTGTGTGTGTGTGTGTAATTGCTCTGTGTATAACTGGCTGTGTGTGTGTGTGTGTGTGTGTGTGTAATTGCTCTGTGGATAACTGGCTGTGTGTGTGTGTGTGTGTGTGTGTAATTGCTCTGTGGATAACTGGCTGTGTGTGTGTGTGTGTAATTGCTCTGTGTATAACTGGCTGTGTGTGTGTGTGTGTGTGTGTGTGTGTAATTGCTCTGTGGATAACGGCTATGTGTGTGTGTGTGTAATTGCTCTGTGTATAACTGGCTGTGTGTGTGTGTGTGTGTGTAATTGCTCTGTGTATAACTGGCTGTGTGTGTGTGTGTGTAATTGCTCTGTGTATAACGGCTGTGTGTGTGTGTGTAATTGCTCTGTGGATAACTGGCTGTGTGTGTGTGTGTGTAATTGCTCTGTGTATAACTGGCTGTGTGTGTGTGTGTAATTGCTCTGTGGATAACTGGCTGTGTGTGTGTGTGTGTGTGTGTGTGTGTGTGTAATTGCTCTGTGTATAACTGGCTGTGTGTGTGCGCGCACACACGTGCACGTCCCTCTCAGTGGGTGTCTGGGTGTCAGAATCTCGGTTCCTGTTTCAGCCACAGTCGCACTGAGTGAGAGTCCCTTCTGCCTGGGAGTGTAGCCTCCTCTCAGGCCTATAAATAGCTGCTTCCGGCCTGGCCTGGGCCCCCTCCGCCCCCACCCTGACCCCCACCCAGAGCTGCAGGCCCTGGTCCTGCCGGGGAGATGCCGCATGGAGAGGCAGAGAGGCCCAGTGTGGGCTGAGCTGGGACCCCACATGCTGTCAGGGGGCTGGGGGCTGAGTCGGGGGCCTCTAGACGCTGTGTGGGGGCTGGGGGCTGACAGGGGCTGTCCCTCTGCAGCATCTGGGAGTAGACGTGGCCTCAGAGTGGTCGCTTCCCCAGGGAGCCGAGGCCAGGCCAGCGGAGCCCCCACTGGAGCCGGGCCCCTCCCCACAGCGGCCTCCAAGGCCGCGCTAAACAGGATGCCCCCTGGGTCAGTGAGCCCCCCTGGGGTCAGCGACGGGCTGTGTGTTATGACTGGGTCACCCTGGACCGCCAGACTGACACCTTCATGGGGGGCACAGCCTCCCTCCCTCCCAGACGTGGCGGGAAAGGGGCTCTGCTGCCTGGGGCCTGGGCTGCACAGCACCCAGGACTCAGCACCCGGCACCCGGCACCCGGCTCACAGCACCCGGCAGCCTGCTCCGCTCTGAGGCCTCTGAGGTCAACCCTGGCCTGAGCAGGGGGAGGGGCAGCCACGGGAGCCGCACCTGGGTCTGTCTGCCCGGGGCCAGAGCATTCAGGGTGGTGGGGACCCTGAAAACCAGAACGAGAGGTGGGCTCTGCAAGGGTCCCCTGGGCTGGCGTCCTCCCTGCCGGGAAGGCCCTACAGAGGAGAGTCAGGCTGCCTCCCCCCCAGAGGGGTGCTCAGGGCCTTAGGGGTGCTCACTGCAACCCCCTCCCAGTGAGGATTTGGGGCCCAGCATCGGGCCTTCGCTAACTCTCAGGAGAGGTCATCGGTGTCGTCCAGGGCGGGGGGACAGGTGAAGGGGGCACAGGGGTGTCCTTGGACAGGCTCCCTGAGCCCACACCACGTGGTGAATGGGCCTCCCCCACAGCCTGCGGGCAGGGGCGGGTGAGCCCCGTCTGAACATGGGGCCACTGAGGCACCGCCCAGGCCACCGATCCCCAGAGCACGCCACCCCACCTCTTGGCCACTGGGAGCTACAGGAACGGGGGGGAGGGGGGGAGAGGTGGGGGCTGGCCTCCAGGGTGCTAGGCGGGTGCAGACCTAGTCCCTCGCTGCAGCCCTGGGGGCCCGGGGGCGTCCCTGGGTGGGGCCTGCTGCTGCGAGAGAATAACCCACTGGCTCCCCCCTGGGCAGCTGAGCCCTCAGCCCGTGTGGGCAGCCGTGGGCCCTGCAGGCACCAGAGGTCCTGGCTGAAGCTGCAGGGCTCCTGGCCTGCAGGGCGTGGGCGGCTGCGGGCCCAGATGGGCACAGAGGCCGGCGGTCAGCTCACGGGGACCCTGGCCCTGGTGGTTCCGGCAGAAGCTGGGCGGAACGGGTGGTCGCAGGCCCAGCGGCTGGCTCTGTGACCCTCTGGGCCGGGGTTGCTGGCAGCATGGGGCCAGGAGAGGACCACAGCCTCTGGCCCGGCCCCGTGGGCACTTACCTCTGGGGGTCCTGCCTTGGCACCCATCTTGGCTCCAGCTGCAGACTGCAGCCCTCAGCTCTCGGGGCGGGCTCCCCGGCCGCCTCCGCCCCGCCCCTGCCGCCTCCCCACTTGCCTGCGGCTTCCCCTTCGGCTACTTCCTCTTAGTCCTGAGCATCTCGCTCGGCAGCGGCAGCTGGAGCCGATGCACCAGCTCGACGGGGAGGCCGAGAACTTTCACCTCCAGAGAGAGGTCACGCTCCGTCCACCTCCCAAAGTGGAGGCGCCCAGGCCCGCCTGCGGGTCCGGTGGACTTCGTGCCAGCCACAGGGACCCAAGGGACCAGCTCGAGCGAGATGGCTTATTCCCTCTGACTCTGGCCAAGCTCAGGGCTCGGGGCTAGACCCCGTGCTGGCTCCACGGCCTTGGGGCCAGGCCCCTCAGCTCTCACTCGTGCCTAAGGGTCGCCCAGCAGCCTCATGGCCCCACAATGGCTGCCTGAGCTCAGCCGTCACCTCCGCGTCCCAGCAGAGCATCCAGGGCACCCCCAGGACTCCCCGGAAGTCCCACCGGGCACTTCTACTGGGGTTTCCTGATCTAGAACTTAGTCACATGACTGCATCTAGCTGCAAGGGAGGCTGGGAAATGGAGGCAGCCAGGGCCTGGAGAGGGCACGGAGGGTGGCTCCTTGGCCGTCTGGCTCAGGGCTGAGCGTCAACCTAGGACCAGGAGGTCACAGTTCAGTTCCCGGCCGGGCCACATGCCCGGGTTGTGGGCTCCATCCCAGGTGCGGGGCAGCCGATCTATATTCTCGCCCATCACTGATGTTTCTCTCTCTCCCTCCCTCGTCCTTCCTCTCTGACATCAATAAAAATATTTTAAAAATTAATAAAATAGAATAGAAACGGTGCCCACGTGAGGCCGATTGTGAAGGAGGCGGAGCCTGTCCCGTGTTCCGTGTTCTGTGTTCCGTGTTCCCGTGTTTGCCAGCCCGGCAGGCCTCCTCTCCCGTGAGGCCTGGTTTTGTCTCGGGCCCATTTTTAAATTGAGTTGCTGACTTTTCCTTAAAGCGGACGACTGCATTAGAGGGTCCACTCACTGTTCCGGGTTGCCTGTTTTAAGGGTGGCAATACCGTCTCTTAATTTACTTCCTCCTTTTCCCTTTTTTTTCTTCTAATTCTCAGACATGTGGAAATTGGCGAGGATGGTGCAATGACTCCCACAAGCTCACCACTTAGAATCCACGACTGTAGACATCGTCACGCCTGCTTCATTGACATTTTTGCTAAGGAACCTTCATATATATATTGATTTCAGAGAGGGAGGGAGAGGGAGAGAGAGACAGGAACATCAATGATGAGACAGAATCATTGATCGGCTGCCTCCTGCATGCCCCCTTCTGGGGATGGAGCCCACAACCTGGTCATGTGCCCTTGACCGGAACCAAACCCGGGACCCTTCAGTCCACAGTCCGATGCTCTATCCACTGAGCTAAACCAGCCAGGCATTGCTAAGGAATCTTAAAGCAAAGGAGGGCGCCAACGACATTTCACTCTAACTACTTTCGTACACATTTCTAAATAAATAAATGTCCTACAAAACCATAGCCCAGTGATCGCCCCGACCATGTCCGTAATTCCTTCATTTTATCAAATCCTTGCAAGGCTGTTATTATTATTACTAGAGGCCCGGTGCACAAAAATTTGTGCACTCGGGAGGGAAGGGGGGGGGTCCCTCAGCCCGACCTGTGCCCTCTCGCAGTCTGGGACCCCTTGGGAGATAACGCCCTCCTGGCTTAGGCCAGCTCCCAGGTGGCAGAGGGCAGGCCCAATCCCTAGGTGCAGCCCCTGGTCAGGCTCAGAGCAGGGCCGATTGGGGAGTTGGGGCACCGCCCCCTGTCATGCACAGAGCAGGGCGGATCGGGAGGTTGCGATGCCACCCTCAGTCACGCTCAGGGTAGGGCTGATTGGGGGGTTGGGGCACCGCCCTCTGTCACACTCAAGGCAGGGTCGATGGGGAGGTTGCGGTGCCACCCCCTGTCACGCACAGAGAAAGGTCGGTCAGGGGGTTGGGGAGCTCCCCCCTGTCACTCACAGAGTAGGGCCGATAGGGGAGTTGGGGCACCACCCCCTGTCACACACAGAGCAGGGCGGATTAGGGGGTTGGGCGCCGCCACTGTCACACTCAGGGCAGAGCCGATGGGGAGGTTATTGCTCCACCCCATCACACACAGAGCAGGGCCCGTGGGGGGTGGGGGGTGGGACACCGCCCTCTATCACCCACAGAGCAGGGCCGATCAGGGGGTTGGGGCGCCACCACTCTCACACTCAGGGCAGGGCCGATGGGGAGGTTATGTGCCGGGAGCCAGTCCATCCTTGCTGTTTCAAAGGACCTGGCATATATGGCATACTGTTCTTAAAGTGTTTGCTCACCTTCTTGGCACTATGTGTTTTAACCAAGGTCTCCTCTCTGAGAAAGGTTGTTTCCCCAGGTAGGGATTTTTTCCCTGAAGTCAGGGAGGGGATAAAACTCCTTAACTAAGTGCCAGGTGGGTAGTTAATCACTTTAACTACAAACAATCATGCTTAAGCTACATAATCTTTACTCCCTGGAATGGAGATAAGAAACGCCCTAACCTTTGTAATAGAGATTGATAGGATTGAATCAACTGGTATAAATACAGATGTAACAAGACAGCAAGACTCAGAACTTAGAATACAGAGCTTAGAACACAGAACTAAGAAGACAGAACCTACACAGAACCTACAGACAGAAGAACTTCGCTGGAGAGAACATGGCAAAAGATCCTGGACTGAACCTGACTACAGAAATTGGCAAGAGAACCTGACTAGAACCTGGTGACTGAACCTAGCTGGAGAACCTGGACTGAACCTGGCTGGAGAACCTAGCAAGAGAACATGGACACAGACCCTGGCAGGAGATCCTAAGCAGAACCTCTCTGGAGATCCAGACCAGAACTTGGCTGGAGATCCTGGCTGGAGATCCTGGCTAGGCTGCTGATCAACTGAACACTGTCTTCGTGTCATTCCTTCTTCGCCGACTCTGTCTACGTCTTTGGGGACCCCTGGACCTGCTGGGGTTGGACACCGGCAGTTATGGCTCTACCTTGTCACACACAGAGCAGGTCTGATCAGGGGGTTGGGGCGCTGCACCCTGTCACACACAGAGCCGCAGGGCGATCAGGGGGTTGGGGAGCTCCCCCGTATCAGGCACAGAGCAGGGCTGATCAGGAGGTTGGGGCGCCTTCCCCTGTCATGAACAGAGCAGGGCGGATAGGGAGGTTGTGGCCCTGCCCCCTGTCACACACAGAGCAGCAGGGCCATCAGGGGGTTTGGGCGCTGCTCCCTGTCACGCTGATCCTGGTGCCGGGAGGCCTCTCAGCTCCACTGATCCCGGTGCTGGGAGGCATATTACCCTTTTACTATATAGGATAGAGGCCTGGTGCATGGGAGGGGCTGGCTGGTTTGCCCTGAAGGGTATCCTGGATCAGGTTGGGGGTCCCCACTCGGGTGCCTGGCCAGCCTGGGTGAGGGGCTGAGGGCTGTTTTCAGGCTGGCGGGTGACTGAAGCTCCCAACTGATCCTTTTTTTCTTTTCTTTTTTTATTCTGGGCCAGCTTTAGCTCTGAGGCTTGGCTCCAGCTCTTAGGCCTCCACTGCTGAAAGCAGGTATCTGGTTTGTTTGGGTTCTATAATCGAAACAATGTATAACTCCAGCTCTGAGATCCCGGCTGGCTGAAAGCAGGTTTCTGGGGTTTTGTTTAGCTTCTATATTTGTTACAATGTTTCAAACTGCAGGCTCAGAGGCCGGCAAGGCAGGTGGGGAACGTTGGAGTCCTCCATCACTGAAGCAAGCAAGCCTCATGTTAGTTTCAAGCTGCCTGGCTGCCGGCCGCCATCTTGGCTGGCAGTTAATTTGCATATCGCCCTGATTAGCCAATTGGAAGGGTAGTGGTCGTACACTAATTACCATGTTTCTCTTTTATTAGATAGGATTATTTTAAGCCCCGTGAGTTATACACCTTATAATTCTTCATCGGTCAGGGTAGGTTTAGAATGACCCATTTTTGCCAATTTGTCTACTCACTTTCCTTGTTTCGTTTGTTTCTTTGAGACCCTCCCTCTATGACCATGGGCCTCCTTCCTGGAAGGCCTCCTTTAGCACCGACTGGACATACTTCAGCCGGACATAGAAGTCCTGGTTGCCCACGGAGGTGCCTTGCGTGGGGATCCGTGCTGTTCTCGGGAGCGTGGAAACGCCTCTAGCTTTCCTCCATGGCTGAGGGGCGTTTTCTATAGACGGAGCTCCCGATTGGCGGTTTTCCTCTGGAACCGGGTCCTCAGGTTCCGTGATTGTTGTCGGAAAATCCGCGTCCTCGCTTAGCGGGGACTCTCTCCTCCCTCTGTGGATGTTCTCTTGGTCTCTGGGGTCCTTCATCGTGACAATGACGAAACGAAGTGTTGTTTCCTTTTACAAATCCTGTTTGGACCAGCCGGCATGACTCAGTGGCTGAGCATCGACCTATGAACCAGGAGGTCACGGTTGGATTCCCTGTCAGGGCACAGGCCTGGGTTGTGGGCTCCATCCCCAGTAGAGGGTGTGCAGGAGGCAGCCGGTCCATGATTCTCTGTTATCCTTGATGTTTCTATCTCTCTCTCCCTCTCCCTTCCTCTCTGAAATCAGTAAAAACATATATTTTAAAAATATAAAAGTCCTGTTTGGATTTTTTATTGTCCCTGAAGTGTCCTGTACCATGGGTACATATACTAGTTTGCTAGGGCTGTTGTCACAGAGCCACACAGCCTGGGCGACTTAAACAGAAATGGTCCCAGTTCCAGAGGCCAGAAGACCCAAGTCCAGGTGCCAGCAGGGCTGGTTCCTGCTGCAGGCCATAGGGGGGATCTGCTCCCAGCCTCCCTCCTCATTTCTGGTGCCCTCAGGCATCCCTGGCTTGCAGATGGCATTCTCCCTGTGTCCACGCATCATGTTCCCTCTGTGCAACCTCTGTCTCGGTGTCCAAATGCCCCCGTCCTATAAGGACACCAATCACGGTGGATTAGGGTCGGACCTGACGACCTCGTCTTAACTGGATCATCTGTAAGGACCTTATCTATACTAATAAAAGAGTAATATGCGCGTGCGTGCTCTCTCTCTCTCTCCCTTCTCTCTCTCTTTTAAAAAAAAAGTAATATGCTAATTAGACCAGGTGACTGGACATCTTCCGGACATCCGACTTCCTTCTGGACAGTTAGGGAGCGACCAAGCTGGCAGGGGGGCAGTTGGGGGGGGCGACCAGGCAGGCCAGCAGGGGGGCATTTGGGGGTCAGCCAGGCAGGAGAGCAGTTAGGAGCCAGTGGTTCTGGATTGCGAGAGGGTTGTCTGCCGGGCCTAAACTGGCAATCAGACATCCCCTGAGGGGTCCCTGATTGGAGAGGGTGCAGGCCGGGCTGAGGGATGCCCCACCATGCAGGAATTTCGTGCGCTGGGCCTCTAGTTCCCCAATAAAGCTCACAGCCACAGGAACTGGCCTTCAGCATCTTTTGGGGAGGAGGGGTGACATAACTCAGCCCATCGCACGTCTTTCCCAACTCTGAGCGTTTCTTCTCCCCACCCCCTCCTCGGGAACTAACGCACACGCATGTTATGTTCTGTCACAGGATCCTCCGTGCCCACTAACCTCTGCTTCCCATTTTGTCTCCACGTTCCTGTGCTGTGCGCGCGGGGTCATTTCCGCCGCTCTCTCCTGCAGCTGACCAATCCTTGGCTTTGCTGTCTCATGTGCTAACGCTCCTATTGAGGTTTCTTAAAAAAGCTTTATTTCCACTCATTATTGTTTTCAATGTGATGCTTTTCCAACTCTAAGCAGCTATGTTTTACTTCCTTTCCCTTTTTTTAAACCCCATCTTCTACTCCATTTTCACTTGTGATGCTGTGCTGGTGTGGGCTATGACTTCTGGTCGTGAGTTCACTGCTGGCCGACTTTGCCGAGGGTTTGCTGAGGGTCCTGGGCCCAAGGCCTTTCTCTGGAGATAATTTGCATTTTCTCCTGCAGGAACAGGGGTCCCTATCCACCTGGAGCCACTCTGAATGGAAACAGAGAGAAGAGCACAGAAGACTCGCAGGGCACGGTGCAGGCCGAGTCCCTGGGAGGGAAGGCGGGGAGCAGAGCAGGACAACGTCGGAGAAAGGCACGAGGGGGCTCTCCCACCACCGGCGGGACACCGAGCCACCAGCCCCCGAAGGGCTGCGGACTTCAACCCAGGTAACAGCAGATACTTGTATGCAAACTGTAGTCAATTAAACCACTGAGAACCCAACAACAGAAAAATCCACAGAAAGACACGTCTCAAAGAGGCAACATGCGTACTTGACTTCTCCACGTGAACAGTGGAAGCCGGAAGAAGATGGAATGTTACGTGTTAAGCGCTGAAACACTGGCCAACTTAGATGCGATATCAAGTGAAAGACGCGGGGACATGCATTCTCTTGGCGGCCGGGGGGGGGGGGGGGGGCGGGGGACGGGGGGGGGGGGGCGCTGTGTGAACAGGGCTGCCGGGAGCCCTCCCAGGTGCCTTCCCGGGGCCGTGTGCCGCAGTTCTCCTGGGTCGGGGCAGGCACTCGGGCAGTGCTAGCGCACGCTGCTCACTCGGCCTGGGCGAGCGCCCGGTGGGAGCCGTCCTGCTGGCCCCGTGGGGTAACTGCATGGCTCTGAGCAGGGGCTGACCTCGCGGGTATCCCCCGGCTGCTCGCTCGAGCCCTTGCCCGTGTTTTATTGGGTCATCTCTCTGCTTCTGGCTTGTAGAGCTGTCATATGCTTCACGTACAAATTATTTATTGGATCTAAGAATAGTAACATCTTTCCTTTTCACTTCTGAGAGGTGTCTTCTGAGGAGCTGAGTGCCTGTGGGGCCGCCACGGGGCCAGGAGATAAGGCCCAGCAGGGAGTAGCTGGTCTCCTCGAGGTCTCCACCGGGGGTCGGAGGGCCGAGCTGCTGAGACTGGCGAGGGGAGCAGGGACGTGGGGAACAGAGCTGGTGAGGGGAACAGGGACGTGGGGAACAGAGCTGGCGAGGGGAACAGAGGGCGTGGGAACAGAGGTGCAAGTGCCTCCCGCGCTTCTGGCCGAGTGACTGGCCTCGGGGGTTCCCCGCCTGCTGGACACTGGCTCCAGCCCAACTTGTCCCTCTTTTTTTTAAATCTATTTTTTTACTTAAATTTTTTTTTTAAATCCTCACCCAAGGATGTTTTTTAGATTTTTAGAGAGAGAGGGAGAGAAACATCGAACCCGGCCAGACCGAACCGGCCACCTAGGCATGTGCCCTGATCTGAGTCGAACCCGCAACCTTTCGGTGCATGGGACGATGCTCAACCAAGCGAGCCACCCGCCAGGGGCCGACCTGTCCCTCTGGCCTCAGGGTCCCCCGGCAGCTGGAGGTGGGCTGGTGGTGGCCGTGGGTGTGAAGGCGCAGGCTGCAGGCACCGGGTGGGGGGCAGCGCAGGGGGCCCCCAGCACAGCTGGCTTTGGAGAACTGCTCTGGGCGTTGCCCTCTGGACCCGTTGGAATCAAACAGCTTTTCTCTTGGAGGAGCAAATCTCTGGAAATTTCCATTCTGCCTTCTGGCCTCGGCTGCCCCCTGGTGGCGATGCCCCTGCATTGCAGTGTCCCCTGGGCTTGGGGGTCAAATGGGAGTTTCCATCCCAGGGAGACGGTGGGCCACGCACTCCCTGCCCAGCCACACGCCGCCACCGAGAAACGAGGCCACGGCGCCGCCGCCGGAGGCTGCCACGTGATAGAATGATTTATTAGAACAAATTCCATGACAAATCATATAAAATAACCATTTTCTGAAAGACACCCACAGACCACCTGAGGACAAACCCAGAGGCGCCTCCGCGAAGCTGAACAAATAAGTTACTGACCCCGGGTCGGGGCTGGAGGGGACACGCGTCTGTGAATAAAAAAGTGTGCGGCGACCGGGAGGGTGGGCGGGGAGGGCCTCGCGGCCGGGGATCCGTGGCCACCGCGTGTCCAGCGGCTGCGGGCGGGGCGTGGGGATGCAGGTGGGACCAGCACTAGCACCTCCTCCGAGGGGCTCTGCAGGCTCTCGGGGGGGCGCCAGGCAGGGACCCCACTGCCACTCACACACGTAAACATGGGGGGAGGGCAGGCCACGCCCGGGCGCCCAGTGTAAACAGCCACGACCCCTGTGGCCTCCGTCCAGCTGCAGTGCCCGCCCCCCCAGATGCTCCCTCGGCAATCGACTCGCATGCAGACATCAGGGGCTGCCCCGCGCACCCACACCACTCTGGTCAAGGGGGCACCCCGCCCCCCAAACAAGCTCTTTGGATTAGAGGCTCCAGAAACACAGGCCCCCAGGAGGGGCCACCTGGCATGTTCCCACCAACAGAATCCTGAGAAAACGAACCTGCTCCCGGGGCCTGTCCCTGCCCCTAGGATGGGGCCTGTGGGGCCCACGCCGAGTGTAGATGCCCCGTTAATGCCCGGCGTCCGGGACGGGCGGCGTGTTGCCTCGGGGGCTCCTGGGAGCCCGGCTGCAGCCACTTTGGCCGGCAGTCGCCTCCACCTGGCCCAGAGGCCCGAGAACCAAGAGCAGGGGCCGGCACCACCGCTGGGGCAGGCCCTGCACATGCAGATGTGCCCGGGCTGGTGGGGAGCAGGGGTGGGCGTGTGTGTGCACCTGCCAGGCGGCCGCCCACCCAGCAGCCTCCCGCAGAGGCCGGCACGCTTGGGTCTGCAGCTGTGTTGGCACCAAAGGCGGGAAGTGCTGGGGCCCCTGCCCGGCCGATGGGCCCTGGGCAGCTGGCGCGGCACCTGCCTGGCCTGCACCCTCACGTCCCGGGGCATCCAGCCCCTCCGCTCCCTGTTTGGCACTGAACGACCCACGGATGCCCCCTCCCCTGCCGGCCCGGCCAGCGCCCGGGGACACGCCAGGCAAGCACGCGCTCCAGCCCATGAGGCCGGCGGGCCCTCCAGGCGGGGAGGCTGCTGAAATGGAACAAACTACTTTCCTCCAAAACTAAAGACAAAAAGAACAACGATGCAGAGGGCACGGGAGGACCCGGACGCCGGCCCTTGGCAGCGGCCGCAGCAGGAGCTGGGCCAGGAGGCCGGTGGGTGGGGGCAGGTGCTGGCTGGGGGCGGAGGGGGCCTGGTGCAGCACCGCCCGTGGGGTTATGGCACGTGTGGGGGTCTTCACGGCGAGCCGGCCACAGCCGGGAGGGGCCGAGGCGGGGGGGAGGGGGGGGCAGGGACACGGGCACACGGGGCGCGGCTCGGCCACTAGATCAGGAACCTCTCTGAGTCCGGGAGGAAGTCGGGGAGGAAGGCAGGGTCCGGGAGGCCGGGGGACCCACAGGGGGCCCGCTGCGGGAAGCCCCTCAGGGTCAGGGCCGAGGTTGGCGAGGCCGGGCTCTGGGCGGGTGGCCGGCCCTTCCCGAGGGGGCCGGAGCCGGCGGAGCCCCTGTTTGCCGCGAGCAGGTCCAGGTTCCCGCTGGGGTCCACGATGGCATTGATGACTGCAGGGGGGGCAGCGTCAGGGGAGGGTCCTGCCCCCCCACACCCACCCTGCGTCTCCGCCCAGGTCCTCGCCTCCACCCCAGCTGGGCCACCCACCTTCCAGCTGCTTCTGCACACGCCTCAGCTCCTTCAGGATGGAGCTGATCTCCTGCAACAGGGGGGAGGAGGCTGATGGGCGGGGCCTGACCACCGAGGGTCCCACCCTGGGCCAGCACCCAGGCCTCTCTGCAGCCAGGGCTGTGGATGGGGGTCGGGCCCTGCCTGTGGGCTGGGGGCTGTGGGCTGGGGGTCGGGGGCCGGGGCCCTGCTTGTGGGCTGGGGGATGGGGGTCAGGGGCCTGCCTGTGGGTTGGGGGTCGGGCCCTGCCTGTGGGTTGGGGGACAGAGGTCGGGCCCTGCCTATGGACTGGGGGTCAGGGGACGGGGGACGGGGGTCGGGCCCTGCCTGTGGGTTGGGGGATGGGGGTAGGGGCCCTGCCTGTGGGCTGGGGGACGGGGGTCAGGCCCTGCCTGTGGGTTGGGGGACAGAGGTCGGGCCCTGCCTATGGACTGGGGGTCAGGGGACGGGGGTCGGGCCCTGCCTGTGGGTTGGGGGACGGGGCTCGGGACCTGCCTGTGCCCGCACGGCCGCCCAGCTCACCTTGTTGGACGTCTTCAGGATGGGCACCTCGTTCTCGGCGTTGATCCGGGCCTCCAGGTCCTCCCACGCGCGCCCCGAGTTCTGGAAGAGGATCCTGCCCAGCCGGGGGGCAGGGGGACAGACAGGATGGTGACTGGGGCCTGAGCACCTGCCCTGACCCCCATCCTGTGCCCCAGGGGAAACTGAGGCCCAGAGCAGGCCCTGGGCTGCTGGTACCAGCGTCCGTCTCTGCCTGGCCTGGGTCAGGGCGGGGGAGGGGGTGCCCCAGGCTCAGGGTCAGTGTCCGGGAGCGGCAGGCGTGGGCGGGCGTGTGCGTGTGTGTGTGCGTGTGCGTGTGCGTGTGCGTGTGCGTGTGCGTGGGCGCACGTGTGCCCTCGGAGGACAGCAGCCCCACCGTGCACATGTGCCTGTGGGTCTGAGGGTGTCCAGCTGGGCCCCCCGGCCCCCCTTCCCGGCAGGGCTCCCGCCGCCAGCGGAGCACCGGGGACTCACTTCATCTTCTCGGCGAGGTGCTCCGTGTTCTCGCGGATGGCCTGGGACAGCTGGGACACGGGGTTCAGCATGAGGTTATCGAAGATCACCTGCGGGGACCAGGCGTCAGCACAGCGCGCTGGCCCCCCGGAAAGCCCTGCTCCTCCCCCCGCCCCCCGGCCCCGCCCTGAGGGAGCCCCGGGCGCGGCCAGGTCGGGGAGGGCTGCCTGCCTCCTCGCGGTTCCGAGGCCGCGTCTTGTTGGCCAGGGTGTCCTCACGGCGGTCGTTCATGTTCTGGTCCAAGTCCCGGGAGTGCAGGGAGCCGGGCGGCACCTTCTGGAAGTTGAGGCTGGCCTCTGGGATGCGCTGCACCAGCTGGGGGGCCGGGGGCGGGTCAGCGGAGAGAGCGGCACCCCCCCTGCTACGACCCCAAGCCTGGGGCTCAGGGACCCCGGACGCCCCCCCCCCCCATGGAGGCAGGTCCTGGACCTCGTGCTCCCAGGTGGCCTCCGTGAGGGCCCACAGCTCCCTCGGCCCTCGGCCCGGCCGGCTCACCTCCTCGCGGGCAGAGATGGTCGAGGCGGGGGTGCTGGGCATGTTGCCGAGGGAGGCGCTGCGGGTGGGTCCCGGGGGGCCCAGCGTGTCGCCGTCCCCCGCCACGTCGTGGATCTCCCGGGCGAGGATGGCCACGTCCTTCACCAGCGTCTGGCTCAGTCTGCGGCAGGAAAGGGGCAGGTCTGTGGGGCCTTCCCAGCCTGCCCAGCGGGGGGCGGGGAGGGGGGGGCGGGCAGGAGGACTCGATGCTCCCTCTCGGGACACACCCTCCCAAGGATGAGTGCCTCCCAGGGCAGCCGCTAAGCGGGGCATGCAGCCTCCCAAACTTTGCCCAACTGGCCACTGGCAAGGGCTCCCCTGGGAGGCACAAGTCCCGGACGTCGGGGAGGAGGTGGGCGTGGGGGGTGGGTGGGGGCAGGGCCGGGGCAGGGAGTTTGGGCAGAGACACCCACAGGCTCCCAGGCAGGCACCCCCCCCCCTCCTCCTCCGGTGACGGGCTAAACACCAGGGCTGCCACAGAACACGGAGGCCACACAAGCCCTGCTCTGCAGGGAGGGAAACTGAGGCAGGAGAGGGGGCGGGGTCTCAGATGAGGGTCAGAATGGGGCAGAGGAAAAGGCAGGAAAACACACAGAAGCCAGGGACCTCCCCACCACGTAGGGCGGGCCAGGGAGCTGAGCCCCAGCACCAGCTGGCCCGTCTCCCTCTCCACAGTGACACCCGGCTCCCTGAGGCTCCCAGACCACCCAGCCAGGACCCCTCCTGCCCTCCACAGGCCCTGCACGGCCCGATCACTGCTGAGAGAACGACCGCTCGCCCCCCAACACACCTCTCTGCACCCCTGCCCTGGAGGTGGGCCTTCTGCTAAATGACTGCACCCGGGAGCACATCTTTAACACAAACCTTCTCGGAGGCCCGCCTCCCACCAGAGGTCCCCACCTCCCAGGAGCATCGGCATCCACCCACCCATCTCTATCTGACATCCACCCCTCACCCACCCACCCATCCATCCACTCATCCATCCTCCCATCCACTCATCCACCCATCCATCCACTCATCCATCCTCCCATCCACTCATCCACCCATCCATCCACTCATCCATCCTCCCATCCACTCATCCACCCATCCATCCACCCATCCATCCACACTTCCATCCACCCATCCACCCATCCATCCACCCATCCATCCACCCATCCACTCATCCACCCTTCCATCCACCCATCCATCCACCCATCCATCCATCCACCCATCCACTCATCCACCCATCCATCCACCCATCCATCCACCCATCCATCCACCCATCCATCCATCCACCTGACCATCTATCCCTCACTCTTATCCATCCTCCCATCCAATCACCCATTCATCACCCATCCATCCATCCACCTGACCATCTATCCCTCACTCTTATCCATCCTCCCATCCAATCACCCATTCATCACCCATCCATCCATCCATCCATCCAATTATCCACCCACCCATCATCCACTCATCCATCCTTCATCCACTCATCCATCCTTCATCCACCCATCTATTCACCTGATCTATCCCTCACCCTTATCCATCCTCCCATCGAATCACTCATCCATCCAACTACCCATCCATCCATCCACCCAATAACCTACCCATCCATCCTTCATCCACCCTTCTATCCATCCACCTGACCATCCACCCCTCCTCCCTCCTCCCTCCTCCCTCCTCCCATCCATCCAAAGAGCATTTGTGAAGCCCATTTGGGAAGAAAGCCCAGCCCCAGCCCTGCCCTTGGGGGGCTCTTGGCCCCCAAGGGAGGCCCCCCGGCCCAGGGCGCCCACCTGGCGATCTCCGCGATCTCCGCCGTCTGCACGATGAACCCGTAGGGGTCGGGTTCCTCCTCATCGTCGGTGTCCCGGAGGCCGGGGGCCCGGGGCCGGGCCCGGGCGGAGCCGGCCCGAGGGGTCTGCGTGGCTGTTGAGGCACGGGAACGTGTGTGTTTGGGGGAGCCGTGGCGGGAGCCGTGGCGGGAGCCGTACTCCTCCTCCGAGGTGGACGTGCAGTCGGAGCCCTGCTGCCGGCGACGCGCGCCTGGGCGAGTGAATTGGTTCCAGAAGCAAGAACAGAACGGGGCAGCGCTCAGCTCCCGTGGCAGCCAAGGCTCCCCCAGCAGGCCTGGTGCCGCACCCCGCACCCCTGCAGCTGGCACCCTGCACCCTGGCACTCAGCCGAAGTGCCGGCAGCAGCTAAGCGCCCGGGTCCGTGAGGCCACCACCAGCCCAGGCACATGCAGGGCTGGGCAGCCTGGCGTCTCCACGGGCCAGGCTGTGCGTCAGGTGGGAGCTGTCCTGGTGGCAGGGAAATGGTGCCCACACACCAGGTGGGTAAACCTCCCCAGTGGGTTGGCCCAGCCCTGGGTGGCTGAGCACGGCCTGGCCTGTGGGCAGAGCCTGGCCTCACCCCTCGAGACCTCCCTGCACCTGCCTGACCCTTCACCTGACCCTGTGCAGCCTGCTCTGAGCTCCAGGGGGGCCACGCCGTGCACAATAAATACAAGGGGGCGCGGGCAGCATTCACAGGAAGCCACCCCTTCCTCCCATGCACCCCACGGCTCAGCACCGCTTGGAACTAGCTCTCAGGCTGAGCCAGCGTAGCGAGGGGGAGGGGTGTCCAGACAGGGTAGGGGGTGTCCGGGTGGGGGAGGGGTGTCCAGATAGGGCAGGGGTGTCCGGGTGGGGGAGGGGTGTCCAGATAGGGCAGGGGGTGTCCGGGTGGGGGAGGGGTGTCCAGATAGGGCAGGGGGTGTCCGGGTGGGGGAGGGGTGTCCAGATAGGGTAGGGGGTGTCCAGGTGGCAGCAGCAGCAGCAGCAGCAGCGTCTACACCTTAAACCAATTCACTCGGAGCTGCGGGTCAGCCCCCCGTGGGTAAGCCAGCTGGGTAGGCATGAATGTCCAGCCCCCCTGGGCAGGAGGCCGGCTCCGGTGGCCACAGCGGCCCGGCCCCTCCTTGCTGCACACGTGGCTGCAGGTGACTCGGGCAGGGTGGGGAGAGGGACACAGCTGTCCCTTGGCCACAGGGCCCAGGCTCACAGGGCACCCAGGGGCGCCGCACCCCCACAGCGGCGGGCAGTGTACCCTCCCCTGGCCCCAGCCCACACGGACGGCCCAGCCTGCACAAGGGCCTCACACGCCACCAGGGTCCCAGCTGAGGTCCCAACTCCCGGGAACAGGGGGACACACCCAGGTCCCCCCCAGGAGATGGAGGGGCCCCTCCATCCGGGACACCTGGCCATGGCCGGGGTCTCCCGCCCTCACACCAGGCCAGCGGGACACCTGGGGGCTGGGCACCTGCCCGCGAGTCCTCGGTGACACGCCCGCCCACGGATCAGGGCTGCGTGGGGCCTGGGCTGCCCCAGGAAGCTGCCCCCTCCGCCCGCCCGCCCCCAGGGCACTCACTGGGTGAGGAGTAGCGGGCACTGCCCGGGCGGGCCCTGCTGAAGGGCTGGCGGGCGGCCGGGGCGGCGTTGGCGGCCTTCCGGGCGGCGGTCTGGGCCTCGGCCCGGGTGGGCTTGCGGCCCGTGCAGGACAGCTCTGCGCTGCGGCCGGAGAAGCCGGCGCGGGCGGGCGCCGCCTCGGACTCGCTGGGCCCCGTGAAGGAGCCCGCCCGCTTGCGGGGCATGGCCAGGATGTCCAGGCGCGAGAGCTTCTTGGCCTGCTCGGCGGCCGGGCGCCCCGCCGGCTCGTGGCTGGCCGGGGGCCCCCGCTCGCCGTCCGCGGCCTCCGTGTCCGAGGCGTCCCCCAGCCGGGCCCGCCTCAGCCGGGAGGCGCGTGTGGGCCGCGGGGTGGACAGGCTGTTGGAGCGGGTCAGCGCCTGCTGCACCTTCTGGGCGCTGGCCGACACGCGGCCCTGCTCCTCCCGGGCGGCCGGCGACGGCGGCGGGGCGGCGGGCTTCCGGCGAGACCCTGGCCGCCCGGCCCTGCTGAGCGAGGGCGTCTCGTGGTCGGAGGTGGCCGTGTCCGAGCCGTCCCGGGCCAGGCCAGAGCCGCGCTCCTCCTCGGGCCAGTCCAGGGACCCCTGGCCCCGCCGCACGGCCAGGCGCCGCCCGGGCTCCCCGCGGCCCGCGTCCGTCGGGCCCACCAGGCGACGAGGCTTCTCCGAGAGCCACTCCCGGGCGCTGCTCGGGGGGACGCCCCCCAGGTCCTGCGCGGCCGGCGGGGACGGCGGCTTCTCCCTCTGCAGCCCCAGCAGCTGGGGGCTCGTGGGGCTGGGCCCGTTCTTGCCGCTGAGCAGGCTGACCGTGCTGGCCGTGTCCACGTCGGAGTCCCCGGACAGGGAGTCCTCCGGCGGCCCCGGGGCGCTGCCCGCCTCGCCCTCACCCTCAGCCGCAGACTTGGAGAGCAGCCGGGCCTCCAGGGCGGCCAGGGCAGTCTCGGTCTCCTTCAGGATCAGCCGGGTGTCCTGGGAGTGGACGTCCAGGCGTGAGGCCCGCACCGCGGCCAGGTCCTGCAGGAGGGGGTGGCTGGAGATGTTGGGGAGCTGGCCGGGCGCTGGGGGGCCGCTGGCCGGCTCCTTGGTGAAGCTCTCCTGCCGGATGAAGGCTGTGGCCTCCCTGCCCGGGGCGGGGCCCTCGGGCTCGGGCGACCGGCCCGTCTGCAGCCTGAGGGCCATCCTGCCGCTGGCGCTGACGTACACACCGTCCCTCGCGGGGGCGCTGGGCTGGGGCGCCCGTCCCGGGCCCTCGGCCTCCCCCGGAGCCGCAGACGTTTTCCGGGGAAGGGCCGCCTCCCCGTTCTGGTCCCCGATGAAGAAAGCGCTGGGGGCCGGCTCCCCGGAGGTCCTAGGTGAGCACCGGCCCCTCATCCACACCAGCCCCTCCTGGGGGCTCCTGCGTCTCTCCTCTTGGGGGCCCCCGCCTGGCTCGGGGCCCCGCCCCCCATCCGACCCGCTGGCATCACTGAGGCTGTCAGGCTCCACGTCCTCCTGGCCCAGTAGGCGGCCGGCCGGCTCGCTGCCCGGCTCCGGGGGCCCAGGCCCACTCTTCCTGGCGGCCTCAGGGCCAGCGGGGCTGCCCGCCCTGTCGCTGGGGAGCTGGGGGAGCAGCCGCCGCTGGCGCACGGGCACGGCCGCCTCGAGCTCCCCAGCCCTGCGCCCCAGGCCGTCCTCTGCGAAGACAAGGGCAGTGTTCAGAAGGGCCGCCGGCTGCAGGGTGGCACGAGCTCGCCCCCCTGCCCCTGGAACAGCCCTGGAGCCACTTACCCGCCAGACCCGGGTCCGAGTAGCTGTCAGCCAGGCTGGCCCAGCGGGACGCCCACTTTGGACCTCCAGGGGAGCCTGGCACTGGGGGGTCCTGCAGGGAGAAGGCAGGGGTGTGTCTACAGGACGTGGGAGCCCCACGGAGAGGGGCCGGGGCACGAGGGGTGCCCGAGGCAGCCATCCCAACACCTGGCTCACAACGCCATCGCCACATCCGCCACGAGTCCCCCCGCACCAACAGCCAGACGCCCTCCCCTGGGCTGTGGGACCCCAACATGCCACCTGCACCTGGGCCCAGCACAGTGGCTGAGACCAGCAGCCACAGCTCAGCCCAGCCCTGCCCGCGGGCGGCGCACACCCAGGTGCCCAACTGGACTCAGGGCCTCAGCGGCCGCCGAGCCCTCCACACCTGGCCCAGCCACCTGCCAGGGGGCCCGCTTCTCGGGAACGTGTGGGGCCCAGCCTCGTCTGGGGCCTGGAGTCCAGCTCCGGGCAGAAGCAGAGCCTGAGTGAGCGCATGCAGGACCCGATGGCCCCACGTGGACCCTGGCGCTGCCTACGCGTGACCTGCTCGTGGCCTACGTACCTGGAGCTCCCCCTGGGGGGCCACGCTCACCGGCCGGGAGGTGAGCTCCTGCAGCAGGGACACCCGCTGGGCCATCCCGTCGCCGCCTTCCTCTCCGTCCCCGCGGATGACTGGGCGGAAGATGGCCGAGGACGCCCTGGAGAGGTCAGGGGTCTCCAGTACCCCGAACACCTGCGGGAGGGACGGGAGGGACAGCGGCTAAGGTCAGGGCACCTGGACCGCTCAGGCACGCCCCGCCCACCTCTTCCCAGGCACGCCCCGCCCCCCTCCGCCCAGGCACGCCCCGCCCCCCTCCGCCCAGGCACGCCCCGCCCCCGAACACGCCCCGCCCCCCTCCGCCCCCGAACACGCCCCGCCCGCCCGCCCGGGGACAGGGGCCCTGATTGGCCGGCCGGGGCTGGGACCCCAGCGCGCGGCACCTGGTCGATCATCTTGCGGGCCTCCTCCACCTCCTGGTCCTGCGCCTCCGTCTCGATGGTGTAGGTGCCCGCGTCGCTGAGGCTGTCGTCCTCCTCCTGCCTGCGCGCCTTGGTGAGCTGGGGGTCGGCGGGGGGCGGCGGGGGCGAGGGGGCCACGGGACTGGCCCCGCGGGGCGTCAGAGGGGTGGGCAGTGCCGCGGGCGCCTTCTCGGGGCCGGGGCCGGGCCGGGCGGCCGGAGAGCCCTCCCGCAGACACTGGGCCATGAAGTCCTGGGCCAGGCGGGAGCGGCGCCCCACGGAGCCGAAGGGGCGGGCGGCGGCCCGGGCGGGGGCCGGGGGGCCGCTCAGCCGCTCCTCCGTCTTCTCGCGCTTGAGCGAGCTGGCCCGCTGCGGCCCCGAGCTGCCGCCCGCTCCCCGGGGCGGGGCCGGGGCCGGGGCCGGGGCGCCCGCGCGGTCCCTGTCGGCCGGCCCGGGGCCTCGGCGCCTGTCGGGCTTGGCGTCCCCGGGCGGCGCGTGCGTGAAGGACTGGGAGCGCTTCTTGCGGGGCGTGTCTTCGTCGAAAAACTCGATGACGAAGGCCTGCTGGTTGTGCAGCAGCTCCTGGGGGTCCCGCTTGATCTGCCTCTGCAGCCGCGCCTGCTCCCCGTTCTCCACGGGGACCCCGGCCGCCGCCGCCTTGGCCACCGGGTCCTCCGAGTCGCTCTGCGTGCCGTCCTCGTGTTTGTGGCCTGGGGGCGGGGACCCCAACTCATGAGGCCCAGGGGGGCCCACACACCCAGCCACAGCGCCCCGCTCCACACGGGACCCAGCGCACGGGACCAAGGCGAGCACCAGGGACACGCTGGTCACCCCTGAGGGGCGTGCAGGAGGCAGCCGAGCCATGGTTCTACTTCATCGCGGATGCTTCTCTCTCTCCCTCTCCCTTCCTCTCGGAAATCAATAAAAATATATCTTAAAAAAGAAAACGAGAGATAGACACTGACGGAGCTGAGTGGGCCCTGCACCGGGAGGGCCCTGGGCCGCGCGGGCACTCACCCTTCAGGGTGCGGGTGTGGACGGGCAGGTCGCTCTTGGCGCTGTGGCGGTCGTCGCCGGGGCCCGCCTGGCGCAGCAGGCTGGGGTCGTTCTGCACCAGCCAGTCGGCCACCTTGGTCTCCGCGGAGACCACCTCGCCGGGCGCGGCCTTGCCCGGCGGCCGCCGCTGGCGCAGGGAGAACTTGGTGACGTGGTCCTTGATCTTCACCTTGCCCGGGTTGCAGTCGTCAAACTCGATGGTGAAGGAGGCGTGGCTCTGCACCACGGGCGCCCCGCCCGGCTCCACGTCCTTGGTGGGCGCCTCGTGCGCGGGCACCTCGGGGGGCCTCGGCGGTGGCTTCGAGGCCTCCTTCGTGGGGATCTCAAAGTAGCTGGGCTCCCGGCGGAAGGAGTAGCCCTGGGGCTCCGCGGGGGCCCGGAGGCCGGGTGGCGTGCCAGCCAGGTCCCCATCCTGCTGAGCCAGCTCCTTGGGCCGCTCTGGGGAGTCGGGGGGGACACCTCCTCAGGTGGGACCAAGGGCGGCACCCTCACCCACCAACCCCCTGGACTGGCAGCTCCAGGCCAGGCCGCCCTCGGGAGTCCGGGGCTCGCAGGGCCCTGTCTGGCCAGGGACCTACCTGGGTACGGCCCCTCCGGCGGCCTGTCCTCCGGTGGGGCGCCCGCATCGTCCTCCCCCCACCAGGAGGGCTGCCCGTACAGGGGTGTGCGGTAGGCCGCTGCTTCTGCAGAGGGAGCGAGGACTCTGGGTCACGGTGGCCCCAACCAGACAGGGCAGACCCCAAGCTGGGAGACTGGGGTGGGAGGGAAGCCTGGCATCGCCTCCCAGCTCAGCCTGCAGCTGCCCAGGACCCAGCCAGCTGCCGACAGCTCCAAGACTTTCCACGTTGAGGATGACAGCTCATGGCCATGAGCCCACGGCCATGTACCTCCCCAGCCCAGCGGGGCCTGAGCGCCAGGTGGGTGCTGTGGGCAGGCTGGCCTCAGGGGACCACTGTCCTCAGCACCCATCCTGGGCGGGCAAGCCCTTTACCCTGCCCTGGGCCTCTGCCTCCAGAGCCGGCCCGACGGGGAGCCCACATCCAGAGCCTGCCTCTTGCCAAGGCTCCGCAAGGGGGACCCTGGAAGCTGCGTGCCACCAGTCTGACTCGACCGCATGGGGTGCGGGGTGCACGGGTCTGTGTCTGCAGAACGCAGGAATGCGGGCACACATAGTGGGTGTGTCTGTAGAGCTGGAGGGCTGGGGCGTGCACAGGTGAGTGCATGTACACAGGTGCAGGAATGTGGGCACACTGGGTGGGTGTGTCTGCAGGGGGCAGGGAGCACAGGTGGGTGTGTCTGCAGGGGGCAGGGAGCACAGGTGGGTGTGTCTGCAGGGGGCAGGGAACACAGGTGGGTGTGTCTGCAGGGGGCAGGGAGCACAGGTGGGTGTGTCTGCAGGGGGCAGGGTGCGCAGGTGGGTGTGTCTGCAGGGGGCAGGGGGCACAGGTGGGTGTGTCTGCAGGGGGCATGGTTGGGTGTGTCTGCAGGGCGTGTACATGGGCACCTGAGCTCATATGTGAGTGGGTTGTGCCATGGCTGCTGGGGGTGGGAGCCCAGGAGGCTGAGGTGGAGCGGGGAGTCATGGGGCATGAGAGGACTGCTCCCCGTGAGGTGAATCAAGGGGAGCCTGTGGGGAGCCGCGTGGAGGGCAGGCCTGTGTGCGCTCCCGGCCCCGCTGCAAAGCCGTCCGTCGTACCTGTTCCGGGTCTCCGGTCCCGCTCCGGCCTGGGGTTCGAGGACTCGCAGTAAGGCGTGTGCTCCGGCAGGGCCTCGCCCCTCTTGGGCGCGGGCCCCTTGACGCTCACCTGCAGCTGGCTGGTGTACTTCTCGTGCTGCGGGAGGAGCGGTGAGGGGCAGCCTGAGCCCCGCCTGCTCCACGCCCCAGCCGGGGGGGGGGGGGGGGGGGGGGCTCAGACCACAAAGCTTCCGGGGGAGCAGCTTGCTTAGGTGGAGGGGGTGGGCAGCCATACCAGAGGGAAGACTGCCAACCCAGCCCCACCAGAGCGGGGCGGGCAGGCCCCAGACCACAGGGTCAGCCACTCAGGGCTGTGGGGTGGGGGGGGAGCAGTGGCCTGTCCAAGCAGATCGTGAGAGCATATGTATGCATGTGCATGCATGTCTGGGTGTGTGTATGTATGTGCATGCACATGTCTGCCCACGTGCCTATGTGAATGGGTGCTCACTCACATACACATGTCTGCTCATGTACATGTGTGTGCACGAGTATGTCTGAAAATGTACACACGCTTTAGTATGTCTTTGCATGTGTGCGCATGTGTGGGTGTCTGTGCATGTGTGTGCTTGTGTATGTCTGCACCTGTACACATGTGTGTGCGTGTGTGGGTATAGGTGTCTGTGCATGCCAAGGCCACCTGGCTGAGCTCTGCAGTCATCAGAGCTGGGCTCACACTGGCTGTCCCCGCATGGGTCCTGTGGCCTTGGGCTGGCCACCCAGGGTCTGTGCAGAGCCCAGGCTTATTCGGAAAGTGAGCTGAGACCCAGGACCCTCAAGCTGGGCTGCCAGCCTCAACCCCCCTCCTGCCTGCTGCTGGCCACCACGGCGGCCGGATGAGGGTCCTGCCAGGGCTCAGGCTGCTAGGCAGGGCCTCTAGGGCCCCAGCTACACCCACCAGCCACGCCCCCTGTGGTGGCCACGGCAGCCTGGCGGGGAATGAGTCTCCCCACTGGCCGGACTGGGTGACCCTGCAGAGCAGGCCGGGCCGGCTGCAAACCACAGCCAGGCCAGGGCTGTGGGGAGGCTGGGGTGCTGGCCAGGGAGGGTGGGCGGTGGGGAGCGGAGGGCTGGGGAGACACAGGGACACGTGGCCCCGTGGCGGGGGTGGGGGTGGGGGTGGGGTCCCGGCCGAGCGCTGGCACTGACCCTGAGCGCCTCCTCAGGGACGCGGTGCTGCACGCGCTCCAGCACGTACATGTTGGCATGTGGCAGGGAGTTAAGGAGAACGGGGGAGGGGACAGCAGCTTAGCCCCGGAGATAAGAGGCCGCTCCCGTCAGGCGATTCAGGGGGGAGGGCCTGGCATCAGGTTGCCCCTCCCCCCGAGTGTGGCCACCGACCAGCACACCCCCACGTGTACACCGGGCATGAGTCCACACCGCGGGCACAGTCTGCGCCCTGTGCTGCCCCCACTGCAGGGGGTGGAGGGCAGAGGCCACTCCAGGTCCCACACATACATGCCCGAGGGCTTGGGGCACACTGTGCACCCCCCACACCCCCCAGGGCATGGCAGGCCGGAGCCCCCGAGGGCACCCCCCTCCAGCCATCCCAGAGCACCCAAGTCCCGGGGTACCAGGGCCTCGGCCAGCAGCCGAATGTGGGCTGCAACAGTACCGCTCCTGTCGTGTGCACGGCCCCCGCTGCCTGGCGGAAGCACCGCCCCACTCACCGTATTCTGGCCCAGAACACCGGGCCTGCAGCCCCCAGGCCACACGGGCTCTGGGTCCCAGGGAGCGCAGGCCAGCGGGCAGGCGGCAGGGACTGGTGTGGCGTTCATCCCTGCCACCCTCTCAGCCCAGCTGTGTCCGCTGAGGCCCCCACCTGCTCCCAGGATAAGGGCGAGGGTGGCCTTGGGCCTGGGGAGCCAGGAGGGAGAGCGGCAGAAAGGATATCGTAGCCGAAGCGGATGACATCGTTGAGCTTCAGCGTGATATACTTCTGGTCTGGGATGCGCACCTCATTCACGAATGTCTGCGGGGAGACAGGCTGGCTGAGGGGGAGCCGGGCTGGCTGACTCTGGAGCCCCTGGTCCCTATGGCTCTGGGCAGGCACTGCCCTCTGGCACACGGGCACCAGCCGCGAGACCACAGGCAGGACAGATGCCGCCGAAGGTGGGGGGTCGAAATGCCAGGCCTCGCCCGGTGCCCAGGGACGCGATGCAGCCCCTCCAACTGCAAACCCCTGGCCATCTCTCTCTGGGAAACAGACTCTCTCGTCCACAGACTCATGCTGGCCCCGGGCCCCAGCCAGACCCCACGGTGCCCTCAGGAGCAGCGAGCACACGCGAGGGCGGCCCCATGGCGAGGCTGGTCAGGCCGTGCAGGCCGTCTGACTCCACTCCCCACACAGGAGCCTGCCGAGGGGGCCGCCTCCCCCCTGAGCTGAGGTCCTGGAGGGGCCGGTGCACCCAGCAGAGAGGTGTGGTTGGGAGTGGGGTGGGGACAGAGAGGGACAGAGCTGGGGTGAGGCCAGCAGAGGGTGGGGCCATGGAGTGGGGTGGGGCCAGTGCAGAGGGAGGGGCCATGGTGGGGACGGGGCCAACACTCACCCCATTCAAGCTGCCCAGGTCCTTCACCCAGTGCTCATCCCGGTCCTGGTCGTAGTTGATGACGGCATGCTGCTTGTCCACACTGCGGGACTGGGGGACACGGGCGACTTTCAGGTGACCTTCCCTGCTAGGCCAGTCCCAGGAGGCAGAGGCACCCACAGGGGCCCCCATCGTCCCCACCACGCCCCCAACGCCAGCCTCATACCAGAGCCCACGAGGTCCCACCCACACCTCGCACCTGGAGGGTGTGCGCCATCCCAGCCCCCAGATCAGGCCAGAGATTTGCAAGATGCCAGGCCGGTTCCTCCCACCCCCTGGTGCCACCCTGGCCCCTCCCTTCGTGACCAGCCTCCACGGCACCATAGGCCAGTGCCCTCCCGTCCCCGTGGCTGCTCCCAGCTCTGCCTGGGAGGGCTGGGAACCCTCCGGTCCCAGCAGACCCGGCAGAAGCCAGAGGGAGGCGGGGGGGGGGGGGGGGGCCGGGGGGGAGGGGAGAGGCCCACCCAGCCGGCCCCTCGGGGCTCACAACCGCTCCGAGTGACGGACACGTGCACCCGGACGTGGGTGCCGCCTCTCGGACCCTGCAGGCTGTGCATTCAGGCACAGGACTCGCACACCCTGGGCGCCCAGCCCCCGCGCACATGTGCACATGGGTACTTCCGCCCGACACTGCCAATGCTTCCCCACCACCAGCCGCCAGGACCCCCCAGGACAGCAGCCAGCTCCCTCCGTCAGCTGGAGGGCCCAGCCCCGCTTCCCCTCCCCCCCACACACACACACCTCCAGGGCTTGGGGACCAGGCAGGGACGGGTCGGGCCACCGTCCACCGGCTTAGGCACTGGCACAGCCGCCTCACCAGCCGAGAGGCCGGGTCTCAGCATGAGCTGCGCCCCCGGCCCAGGCCCAGGCCCACGGCTGGAGGCCCCGGTGCGTGAGGAGCCACATGTCCAGGCCCAGCCCCAGGAGACGCCAGCACCACCGGCCAGCCCTGGGCGCAGCACATTACCCCGGGGGCCTCCAGGCAGTGCCCCCAGACTCCAGGCCTCCACAGCACACACGGGAGCGAGGGGCCGTGCACTTGCTCCCCGCCGCCTGGGAAGGTGGCCCCGGACCCGAGTCCCTGCGTCACCACACCTCCCGGCCTCAGCTCGCACAGGCGTGTGCCCAGACCCTCCTCGCCTGGGCTGCGGGCCACTATCCAGAGCCCAGGCTTCTCATACCCCCATCTGCCCAGCCTCGGGCACCACCCTGAAATGTCCCACAGTCTGGGGAGCCCCAGGTGAGGCCTCCTTCCTCACCAGAGGCCGAGCCCAGGGCAGGGGAGGTGGGGGTGAGGGTGGGGGTGGGGGTGAGGGTGGCCTGGGCTCCGGCCCCGCCCCCAGCCAAGGTCACTGCAACCAATGGATTCCGAGGCCCCGAGATAGTGGCTGGACCCACAATGATGACACCACCGTGGGAGGCCTGGGGCGCCGCAAGGAGGGAGAGAAGTGAGGGCGGGACCCACACAGCCTCCTGCAGCGGTGCAGGGGTGACAGAGGGCAGAGCACAGTCTGCAGGGCCACCCTGAGCCCCCTGCCCCCGCCCCCCCCCCCAGCCTGGAAGGAACAGGGTGTCCCTGCCCCAGGTGCCCCCCCGGGAAGCTCCCAGAAAGGATCCTGCTGGCACTCTGGGAGCAGCCTGCCTCCTCCCAAAGCAGCGGGGCCCTGGCAAGCAGGGTCTGACCTTGAGACCCACTGCCCTCCCCCGGGCCTCACCTCTGCCCTGTCCTGAATGCCTCAGTGAAGCTGGCACAAGGCCAGCCAGCTCCCGGCCACCGGCACCACCTCCTCACGGCTCCTCGCTCTGCCCCACGCAGGCCTGCTGGGAGCTCGCCTCCCCCAGAAGCCGGTCCGGTGACCCTGCCCGCGGCCTTGGCCAGGGCCTCCCCGGCCTGGCGCCCAGGGCCACTGTGCTGCCTACTCGGGTCCTGCCCCCCGGCCGCAGGGCACTGGAGGAGCTTCCCTGGGAACCCACAAAAATCAGCACCTCTCAGGCCGCCCCACCTCAGGCCCGGTCACTGCCCCTCTGGGCAGCCCCGGGTCAGGACCACGGCTCCTTAGAGCCCAGCCTGGCGGCGGGAGGATCGGCTTACCTCCCCCTGTGCCCCCCGCGCCCCCATCACAGCCCAGGGCTCGGGAACAGGCCAGCTGCCCACTGGGCCAGAGGGACCTGCAGTCTCAAGGAAGCAAACCCTGAGGCGGGCCGGGCCCTGCCTGCTCGTGGCCGGGATCACCCACTCAGGGGCCTCGCCGAGAAGGGGCACCGAGGGGGCACTGGTCTTGGGCTGCGCAAGCTCTGGGCCAGGACTCAGTGGGAGGGGCTGGCCCAGGCCCTGCCACCCCAGGCGACCAGGGGGGCGACAGTGAGAGCACCCTGTCCCTCGCGCTTGGAGGCCACCTCTGATGACTGGCCCTGCAGCCTGAACACTCCCCAAGCGGAAGGCCCCCCAATCCTGGCCACCCCCAGGCAGTGCCAGCGACCCAGCCAGCCCCGATCCGGCCTCACCTCCCTGACCGCCCCCTGGCCTCCCAGCCGCTCCAGACACACACCCCTCACACCTGCACCAGCGCCCACTGTCCTCCTCCGCACCCCTCCCCTGTCCGCCTGCCTCCGCCCCTGCGGCCACCTCTGTCCTGTCCTCCCAGCCCCCACTCGGCCCTGCCGGCCACTCTGCTGCTGAACCTTCCCAGGAGGAAGGTCGGGCTGCCCCTGAGCCACAGGCCCCGAGGCCTCGCAAACTCCACGCCACCCAGCCAGCCGCCCCGGCCTCTGTGGGCTCTGGAGGTCCCATGCCCCCCAGTGGGCCTGGGTCCCCTGCCCGGGACCACCGCCCCGTGCCCACCGTCCCGCTCCAGCAAGATGCCCTGCCACCTTCGGGCTCCTTGGACTTGGCACAGCCCACCCCCAACTGGCTCCCAAAGCCGGGGCTGCCCCGTCCACTCCTGGCCAGGGCTTGTCACCAGGCACAGCTCCTGCCGAGCCCCCTCCCGGACCTGGGGTCGCACCAGGGTTCCTCAGAGCAGGGAGGGCCCCCCGCCCCGCCCCCACCCCCACCCTGGCCCAGGGGAGAGGCCGAGCGAAGGCAGCAGCCACAACGCAGACTCGTGGAACGCTGACGCTCCGAACACAGAACACGGCGTCCGGGGAAGGGCCGTGCGTTCCCACTTTAAAACGGAGCACGGATGTGCTTCCAACACTCGCGCCCGCCGCCCGCGGGGAAGCCCCGCCCGGGCCTGCGATGGGCAGCAGCCAAACCCAGGCCCGCCGCCTCCTGCCAGCTCACCCAGCACCGGCCGCGACGGCCCGGCCTGCGGAGTGTGCGGGCGCCGGGCTGCCCACGGCCGGTCTCCGGGGCAGGATGCCAGCAGACGAACCCCCGCTGCCACAGGCCCCCACCGGGGTGCAGGCATGTGCGACCACGTGTTCACACACACACGCATCCGTGTGTGCACAGGCGTGCGCGTGCCTCTGCACTCACGTGTGCGCATACGCGTCCGTGCACGCATACACACCTGCACCGGAGCTCTGGCGCCAGGCGGACCTGGGCTGTGTCTCCCCCGCTGCCCGGAGTCCAGGCCATGACCCTCCTGCCCAGACCGGGGCCGGCCCGGCTCCCTGGCCTTGCCCCCCCTCTCCACACGGCCTGCCCCTCGCTGAGCAGAGGCCCCTCCCCCACCACATGCACCCCATCCCTAGTGCCACCTTCTTAGGGCAGGTGTGGGAGAGGCTGGGGCCCAGCGCAGGCCTGGTGGGAGGGGTGCCCTCAGGAGGGTGGAAGTGGCAGACAGGGACCCCCGGGCATGGGTAAGGGTGCGGGAAGGGCAGGGTTTGCCCCTGGACGGCAGGCAGGACGTCCACGCTGGTGGGGGCCCTGGTGGAGGGACAGGATGGCGGGTTTCCACAGCCCCGGCCTGGGCCCCTGTGACTGCGGGAGGCTAGGAAGGACAGGGGCGGGGGCGGGCGGCACTCCACACGCACTGCACGCCTGCAGACCCCCCGAGCCTCAGTTTCCCCACATGATGGACAGCCAGGGGCAGACACCCCGGCAGGCCCAGGCCAGGGCCCGGCCCAGCTTGAGGGCTGAGAAGGCCCTGCCGCTCCCACCCTGCTCAGGGCCCCCAGGGGGGGACCCCAAACTCTTCCTGAGCATGACCCCCCAGCCCCTCTCAGCACGCGGGAGGACGCCAGCCCTGGGCACCAGGCCCCACACCCCACCACCACACAGGAGGCGCGGAGAAAGGAGATGCGGCCGGCCGGAGCTCCAGGGCCAGCCCCTCCCTGCCCCGTCCTGTTCCCCAAGAGTCAGGTGGTGAGCCCCAGAAGCCGAACTCGGACTCCCACACCCGGGCCAGAGAATCCTGATGCCAGTCCCAGTGCCCGGCTGGCTGTGGCCCTGCCAGCTCTCCTGCCTGAGGCCGCCCTCTCCCAGGGCACCTCCAGGGGCACCAGCCGCGTGGACAGGCCTGAGGGTCGGAGCTGGCCCCGCGGCTCCCCGCGGCCCACGCTGGCCCAGGAGCTGGACAGACCACTTCCCAACATCATCCCGGGGTGGCCGGGCGCCTGAGTCTCACAGCAACGGAGCCCTGTGGCCACCCCGCAGCCGGAGCGTGCGGCCTGCACACGCCCACCAGGCCCAGAGCCCGCCTGCGCCCAGGCCCCACTGTGCAGCCCCCCCCCCCCGCTCACCTGCAGCATGAGCTCACACTCGTCGCGTCCCACGAAGATGAGCTCCCGCGGGAGCCGGTGGCGGGTGCCGCTGCTGCTCACCAGGAACCAGGAGGTGACGCTCATCTTGGCGCCCGAGAGGCCCGTCAGGCCTGGGGGTGGAGGGGTGGTCAGAGCGGCTCCCTGGCAGCCCAGGCCCGACCGGACCCCTAAGCCCAGCACAGACCCTGCCCCTCCGATGCCCAAGCTCCGCCCAGAAACACCAGGCTCCCCCACCCCAGGCCCCAGCATAGCCTCCCTCTCCTGTGGGTGCTGCAGGGGTGAGTCTGGGCATCGGCGGCACGGCCTGCATGTGGACCCACAGATGTCCCCGTGACCTGACCAGAGGCCGCTCCCCACAGTCAGGGTCCCCACCATGCCAGGCCCTCGGCACCCCACCCTCCCAGGACACAAATTCTCAGCCAGAGGCTCCGCTTCCCTGAGCGGGCACTCTGGGACCAGCCCTGGGCACAGGGGCTGGGGGGCAGCTGGAGGCAGGACGCTGACCCACCAATGCTCCCCACACTGAGAGGAGACCACACACCCCTCAGCGGCCACTGTGACCACCTGCAGGCGCCCCCTGGCCAGGCCAGGGCTGTGGTTGGGGCATCAGGCAACCTCTCCAATGCCCAGGAGGGAAGGGGTGCCCAGGGGGGAAGGGGTGCCTGGGGGGAAGGGGTGCCCAGGAGGGAAGGGGTGTCCGGGGGAAGGGGTGCCCGGGGGGAAGGGGTGCCCGGGGGGAAGGGGTGCCCAGGAGGGAAGGGGTGCCCAGGGGGGAAGGGTGCTTTGGTGCCAAAGGTCCCGGAGCATCAGCAAAGGAGGATTTGAGGGCTGATGTGGTCGGACAGCAGGGGGCTGCACGGTGGTTTGAGGGGCACAGCGAGGGCAACCTGAGCAATGACAAGGGCCGATGTCACCCAGCCACCAGCAGACACTGCACACGCTCGCCACGAGCAGAGCTGTCCCGGCACCAGCACAGGGCACGGGCTCCAGGTGTGTGGACACACCTGCCACACCCATGTGCATGTGGCCTGGAGCACCACCCACATCCCACAGTGTCCTGGCCACTCTCCTCTGCACACACTCACACATGCACACTTGCATGGCACATTCACACACTCACACATGCACACACGCACACTTGCATGGCACATTCACACACTCAGACTCACATGATACACCTGTACCAGCACTGCACACTTGCATGACACACTTACATGACACACACATGCATACCCACAGTGCACATACTACACATACATGTTCCCCACACACTGTATGTGTGCACACTGCACACACACTGAACACGGTGTGCACACACTACACACATGCACACTACACACACACGTACACTGTACACACACTCATACAAGCGTGCAAACCAGATCAAATGCATCCTGGGGCTCTCTTCAAAAGGAGAAGCTGTGAGTGACAGGAGGGTCAGGGAAGGCTGCTGGGAGGGGACACCTGAGCGACACAGGGGCAGGCGGAAGTGGGTACATGGCATGGGGGGGGGGGGCATTCCAGGCAGAGGGAACAGCCAGGGCAAGGACCTGGGCCTCCAGCTCTGGGAGTCGGGTGGCTGGTCCTGGAGCCAAAGGGGAGCCCTGAGGCCCAGCCTGAGTGCAGGACCCGGCACAGGGGTCCCACGTCCACGGCCTGACCCGTGTGCAGAACAGGCGGAAACTCGCTAGGAGCTGAGTCAGTGACCGGGAAGCTGCTGGTGCCGGCACCGTGGAGGTCCCAGGCCCTGTCCCCGTCCCTGCAGGCCTACACCATGGAGGTCCAGTCCCGTCCCTGTCCCTGCAGGCCCCCATCATGGAGGTCCAGTCCCGTCCCTGTCCCTGCAGGCCCGCACTATGGAGGTCCAGTCCCGTCCCTGTCCCTGCAGGCCCGCACCATGGAGGTCCAGTCCCGTCCCTGTCCCTGCAGGCCCGCACCATGGAGGTCCAGTCCCGTCCCTGTCCCTGCAGGCCCGCACCATGGAGGTCCAGTCCCGTCCCTGTCCCTGCAGGCCCGCACCATGGAGGTCCAGTCCCGTCCCTGTCCCTGCAGGCCCGCACCATGGAGGTCCAGTCCCGTCCCTGTCCCTGCAGGCCCGCACCATGGAGGTCCAGTCCCGTCCCTGTCCCTGCAGGCCCCCATCATGGAAGTCCAGTCCCGTCCCTGTCCCTGCAGGCCCGCACCCAGAGGCCTCTGCTACCTCCCAGGCGGGCAGCGGACCAGGCCAATACCAGGCCCCACCCAGCTGTGAAGGCCAAGGGACCGAGTGTCCCATACCCTCATGATGCTGGGCAGGCAGATCTGAGGATGTGGACACTTTGCCTCAGGAGAAGACAGCTCCGTCAGTCAGAGCCCTGTCGCCCTGGGCCCCCGGCACTTCCCCAGGGCCCACGGGGGCTGCCACTGGAGACCAAGGGGCGGGCACCACCCAGGCCCCTTCAGTCCTCGGAGGCCTCCACAGCCCCAACTCCTCAGAAACCCCTTCAGGCCGTGGGGGCACCCCCAGCCCATCATTGCTTTCCAGCCCTCAGCCCCTACCCCTGGGGGTCCCACACCTGCCACCACCTGCCCACGAAGGGCAGGAGGCAGAGACCCCACCCAGAGGAGGCCACAGCCTTTGCGTGTGGCCAAGGGAGGCCCAACCCCGGCCCAGCCACGCTGCCTGGGAGCCGGGTGCTCTGCCACCCCGCACGTCCTAAAGGCCCGGGCCCTCCCGGGCCATGGATGCTCCCCAACAGCCTGCCCCCGCTTCCAGGCTGGGCAGCCGCGTTGCTAGGAGGGAATAATAAACACCCCAAACGTGTCCCCTGGCCCCCCAGCCAGAGAGCCACCGCCGGGGCGGGGGGGGGGGGGGGGGCGGGGGTACAGGCTCTGGGGCTGGGAAAGGCGAGGGACAGGGGCCGGGAGGGGCCGGGCGGGCGGCTGGAAGGAGCAGACGGACGGAGGCCGGGACGGGCGTGGAGAGGAGGCAGGGACGGCAGAGAGACGGCGGCGGCGAAGGGAAATCAGGAGACGGAGGGGAGGAGGAGGAGGGCACGGGGAGGGACGCGGGAGCAGAGAGACCAGCCGGGAGGCGGCGGCGGGAGCGCGGGCCGGAGGGGGAGGGAGGAGGGCGCCTGCTCCTGAATCAGCGCTCCCGGGCGGCCATGGCGAGCTGGTGCCGGGCCCGCGCCCCTTCCCAGGCCGCGGAGACGCGCCCGGCGGCCCCGCCCAGCCTGGCGCAGACCTGGGCCGTCTCCGCAGCGCAGGGACCGGCCCGGCCAGGTGCGCCCGCGGCCCCCACCCGCGCCTTTGTCCGGCCCGGCGGGGACTCCGATCGCTGCCCTGCCCCGGCCCCGGCCCCGGCGCCGGTCCTGCCCCCGCCCCAGCCCCGGCCGTACCCCCGCCCGCGTGGCCCCCGGGCGCACAGGTGCGGGCGGCACAGGCTCGGGCGCCGCGGGCGCAGGCGGCGCGTCTTACCTGCGGCTCGGCCCCGGCCTCCCGTCCGGCCGGCGAGCGCGGTGCCCGGGGCCGCCACCTAGGACCTGCCCGGCGCGGCCCGCACGCGCGCGGAGCCCCGGCGCAGCCCGGGCTGAGCGGCGGCCTCGGCCTCCCGCGGCGGGTCCCTGACGTCTGCGGGCGCCCGCCCCGCCCCGCCCTCGCCCGAGGCCCCGCCCCGCGACCAGACCACGCCCCTCGGGCCCGTCCCGCCCTGGCCCCGCCCCCAGGCGTTCTGGTTGGGCCGGGCCGGGCTCCAGGTGAGCGCGTCCCCGGCCCCCGCGCCCCCGGCCCTGCCCCCGCCCCAGCCCGCGGACCCGCCTCTTCCCGGCTGCGCCCGGCCCGGTGCGGTGGGAGCCCGGCGTCCGGCTGCCCGCGTCCTGGCCCCGGGCCCGGGGTTAACGCTTAACCGCGCCGGGGGAGCCGCGGCCCTGCCTAACCTTTGGGCCGCCCGCCCTCCCGGACCTTCCTCCTGCGCCCCCGGCTGGACGCGATGCAGGGCCGTAGGGGACGCCACCGGCCGACCTTCGCGCCGACCCGGGGCCGACCCGCCGGGGGCCGGGGTGGGCTGGGGCCGGAGGGCTCGCCGCGCCTGGGTGAGTGCTCCGGGCTCTGCCCCGCGATGGCCGCTACGACGCGGGTGTCCGGTGCCGCGGGAGCCGGGACGGGGGGCCCCGGGGCGTGGACGGCGTGCGAGGCGCCGGGCCCGGGGGTCGCCCGACGGGAAGTGAGCCCGAAAGTGGAGGCCGGTCCCGGGAGGCTGGGCAGGTGAAGCCTGAGCGTTCACGGCCACGGCCGGTCCACCCCGCCCTGCCCTCGGGCCGGCTGCCGCCCCCTCCCGGCCGCGCCCGGCATTGCCCTCCGGCCAGGCCCTGCCCTGGGAGCACCTGGGAGCACCTGGGTGTGGAGCCCCGCCTGCCGGGGGAGCGGGCCCTGGGCGGGTGCCTGCGGGCTCACGGGGAAGACCGGAGGGGGGCGGCAGGGGCGGGACCTGTGCTCGGTGATCGAGGAGTTTGGACCCCATTCCAGGGACTGGGAAGGAGTCTGACGCGCGAGGCCTGCAGGGAGGGGTGGGGGGAGCGCTGGTCTGGGGGCGGAGGGCCAGGTGTCCAGCCAGAGGCCAGGAGGGGAAGGGGGTCGGCTGTTTTTCCTCCTTTGCCCCCAGACCTCAGGGCAGCATCAGGGACCCCAAGCCCCACCCTCCACTCCCACGGCTTCCGGGTGAGTTTGGCCTCCAGCTCAGAAGTGGAGGGGGGGTTCCCCAGCTCTCCCTGCTGGGGGATGTCCTGCTCTCCCCGGGGCCCTGGGACAGCCCCACCCAGGGCTCCCAGCACCTGCTCCAGCACCTGCTCCAGCCCCTCGTCCACACGTGGCAAATGGTCCTTCAAAAAAGTTGTTTTCCTTCTTTGCAGCTTTCCCTGCCAGGACCCAGCCTTCCTCCAGGTGAGGGGGGGGGGGGGCCCAGTGGCCACCTGGACCCCTGCTGTCAGTGGGGACAGGTGAGAGCAGGTGTGCAGGGACCGGGCGCTCAGAGCTGGACCCAGAGGGATGGAGAGAGCTGAGGGCCTGGCCAGCGTTTGGTAGTTCAGCTCGGAGCCAGGGGAGCAGGTGTGGGTGGCACTTGGAGCCACGAAGGGGGCGGGGGGAGAGAGAAGGAGGTAGACCCAGCCAGGAACCTGCAGGGGAGACCAGGAGGAGTGAGGCCACAGCCCCCCCAGACGGACCCACACACTGCACGGCACCAGTGAGAAAGCACAGGGTGTGTTCATAGCACGGAGCCGCGTCTGAAGTCCGGAGGAAATACAGGTGCGAGATAAACGGCTGAGCACCAGGGACCGGCACAGCGTGAGACTGAGAGCAAACTGTGATTGAGACGTAAAGCGTAGCCCTGCCGGCTTGGCCCAGGACGGAGCGTCAGCCTGGGGACTGGAGGGTCTTGGGTTCGATTCTGGTCAAAGGCACGTACCTCAGTTGCAGGCTCGATTTCCGGCCCAGTTGGGGCGTGTGCGGGCGGCAGCCAGTTGATGTGTCTCTCTCATCGATGTTTCTCTCTCCCTCCCCCTCCCTCCCACTGTCTCTAAAAATCACCGGAGCTCGGCCGGCGTGGCTCAGCGGTTGAGCATCGACCTGTGAGCCTGGAGGCCATGGTTCAGTTCCCGGTCAGGGCACAGGCCCGGGTGTAGCATGATCTCCAGTAGGGGGTGTGCAGGAGGCAGAATTTCAGTGATTCTCTCTCATCGTTGATGTCCTCCCTCTTCCTTCATCTCCAAAATCAATAAAAATATATTAAAAAATAGAAATCAGTGGAAATAAAGACCAAATAGTCTGCAGGGGGCGGGGAGTTAAGAAGAAAAAGAATAAATAGTCTGAAAGGACTTGAATAGACGGGTCCAGAGCAGAGGCCGAATGGCCAACCAGCACATGGGAGGAGGCACAGGCTGCCCGTCAGCGGGAAAACGCACCCCAAAAGGGCCCGGGAGACCCCTCGCTCCCGGGAGGATGGAAGGATGTGCTGGCGGGGGTGTGGGGAGAGGGCCCCCTGCCCTGCGGGGGGGAGATCCGTGGTGCAGCCTCCGTGCGGAACAGCGTGGAGGGGCCTCAGAAGCTAGAAACAGACCACGTGACCAGCAGTCCCACTCCTGCCACCCGAGGAGGCAGCAGCCACGGCAGTGATGGCAGAGCGCTAGTGAAACCGGCCGTGCCTCATGCCCTCGTCGGGGAAACTCGAATCCGTGCCGCTGAGAATGGAGCTCTCGCCCACAGTCCCGCAACACGGGAGGCGAGGGGTGGGGAGACAGGAGCCCAGTTATGCTGGGTGCGCCGGGGGCTCGGGTGGGGAGACGGTGCCTGTTGGCTTTCCAAAGGAGTTTGGCGTCCACCCCCGGCGTCCATGCTGCACCCAGCACAGGTGGGATGTCATCCAGCTGGGATGCCCGTCCATCGGGGGCCCCAGCTGCGTGGGCACGACACGGCAGCTCCCTGGGCTGGCACAGAACCACCTGGAATTCTAGGCGCGGGCACTGCCCCCTCGCTCGCTTCACTGCCGGTCCCAGGGGTGGCCTCTGTGGGCGGGAGCTGGACCTGGGTTCCGGTCTGCCCTTGTCTCTACCTGAGTTGGAGTGTTAACGGGGATGAGATGGGCTGTATTCCTCAGGGGGGATGGGAGCCGGTGAGACTCCAGGGGGAGCCCAGCAGGTCTGGTGGACTCGGGGCCGAGGGCACCTGGCTTCAGGGCCTGGCAGGGGCCTAAGGTGGTGCCAGGGGCTGGCGGGGGTGGGCAGAGGCCCCGTCCAGGGGTGGGAGTGGGCCAGGGGACGAGTGGAAGAGAAAAGCAAGGTCGGGGGCAGAGGCTTCCCCCCACCCCCCCACTCCCATCTCGGGGCCCTGCAGCCCTTTGAAGCTCTGGGCTCTGCAGGTCCAGGAGGGCTGGGGCTGGGGCTGGGACCACGCGCAGGACATCGGCCACGTTCCCTCCGGCTCCTGAACCCCATACCCCGCCGTCTGGGACTCGGGCCAGGGTCTGCGTCTGCACTGTGGCCTCCCTCTGTCCCTTTCCCTCCGTGTTTGCGTTCAGTCACCAGCTTCGCTCCCCTTATTAAAGGCTCTGGCCACAGCCCGGCCAGTGTGGCTCAATGGGTGAGCGCCGACCCGTGAACCAGGAGGTCAGGGTTAGACTCCCGGCCAGGGCACAGGCCCGGGCTGCGGGCGCGATCCCCAGTGGGGGGCGTGCAGGAGGCAGCCGGTCCATGATTCTCTCTCATCACTGATGTCTCTCTCTCCCCCCCTTCTTCTCTGAAATCAATAAAAATATATTTAACAATAACGCTCTGGCCACAGCCTAGCCCTTTGTGGCTACGGGAGGCGGCGGCCCCAGCACTGGCTGCTGACAGGTGACGGCAGGACCCGGTGGAGAAGCCAGCGGTGACCGGCCCGGAGGCCGTGCTGCCTGCCCGGGGTCCGCCCGCCTGGCACGCCTGGAGGTGAGCCCGGGCCGGCTGTGCCAGGAGCCCAAGGACTCTGCGCTCTGGGGCTGCTTCCTGGCCCCGGGTCCTGGGCGGCTGCCCGGGTGGGTGGACCTGTCCGGCCAGGGGAGGGCAGGATGGTCGGCGGGCCCGGCCCCCGCTGGGGAGCCCTCGGCTTGGGGGGGTGTCTGCTGCCTGGGCACCTGGGGCAGCGGCCCAGACAGGCCCCCCTCGGCCTCGTCCGCATCGTAGTGGCGGCCCAGCTGCCCTCCGCCTGCTGGTCCGAGGCCCAGCCTGAGGCGAGTGATCCCAGACAGCAGGGGGCCAGGCCCACCAAGCCTCCGCCCGGTGGGGTCCACACCCCATTATTCGCCCAGCTGAGGCCCAGCAGCAGGGCTCCCCCCTCACTCGAGGATGGGGTGCAGCCTTCCAGGGCCGGGCTGTGCAGGGCAGTCAGTAGCCCCAGGACACGAAGCCCGAGGGCAGGGGCGGAGTGGAGGGGCTGCCAGGCTGTGTCCCCCAGCCCTCTCTCAGACGCCCCCCAAACCAGGGAACCTAGAGCCAGGAAGGCAATAACCCGCCCCCCTCCAACCACATTCAGGCCCCGTTGGCCCCTCTGATCCCCACTCCTGGCCACAGGCTGGGGGGCTGGCCTGTGCTGAGTGACAGGGGGTGGGGGGGGCAGTTGTCCTCCGTTGTCCCCTCAAACTCTGCTCAGGGTGCAGGCTCATCATACCAGCCCCCACCTGGCCTGCAGCTCCCACAGCGGACGGAGCAGGTGAAGGACTGCGGGACCCTCCCTGCCTCCGTGGCCCTTCCTCGGAACGAGCCATGCCCCTGCCCCGCTGCTCCCGGCTCAGAGGCCTCAGCGCCCCTCCCCCCCCAGGTCTCAGCGCCCCCCCCCCCCGCCTCAGCACCCCCCCAGGCCTCAGCACCCCCCCACCTCAGCGCCCCCCCACCTCAGCGCCCCCCGGCCTCAGCGCCCCCCCCAGGCCTCAGCACCCCCCCAGGCCTCAGCGCCCCCCCACCTCAGCACCCCCCAGGCCTCAGCGCCCCTCCCCCCCCAGGCCTCAGCGCCCCCTGCCCTCAGCGCCCCACGCAGCACGGAGCTGCCTGCCCAGTACCTCCCTCCCCCCCCCCCCCAACAGCCTGGCTCTGCGCTGCCAGAGGGGAGCGTGGCCAGAGGGGAGCGTGGCCGGGCCCAGAACTGAGTGTGGGCACTTGCCCCACTTTTTTTTTTTTAAATTAACGTCAGAGAGGAAGGGAGCGGGCGAGAGAGATGGAAACATCATTGATGAGAGAGAACCATGGATCAGCTGCTCCTGCACGCCCCACACTGGGGATCGAGCCCAGGCATGTGCCCTGACTGGAATCGAACCTGGGACCCTTCAGTCCGCAGGCTGACGGACTGTCCGCCAGGGCTGGGCAGGTCTCTAGCGAAGAGTGACGGAGAGGCCTGCGAAGGCCCCATCAACGCCTCTTACCGCACCGAGCTCACCTTTTATTCAGCAAAGGGCCTTTTTATTTCGGCTCACAGAATGGAACATTTTGTTTCACGTCTCAGATTTATTTTACACTAGAGGCTGGGTGCACGAATTCGTGCACGGATGGGATCCCTCGGCCTGACTGGAGACCGGGGCCTATTCGGGCCCTCTCGCCCAGTCCCACTTGGGGCCGATCAGGGCCGGCCGGCTGTGGGGAGGGACCAAGGGGAGGTTGGCTGCGGGAGCGCAATGACCACCAGGGAGCAGCTCCTGCGTTGAGCGTCTGCCCCCTGGTGGTCAGTGCGTGTCAGAGTGGCCGGTCGTCATGGTTGCTTAGGCTTTTATATACATAGGTTGTTAACACTCCGCCTCACTGTCCTCTGTGACATAGTCTTTGTCTAGTTAGGAAATTGTAATAAGTCAGCAAATGTTTTAAATGTGTTACAGCTGCATTTATAGATATTGTTATACTGAAACCATCTTTTTTTAAAAAAATATTTTTATTGACTTCAGAGAGGAAGGGAGAGGGAGAAACATCAACGAGGAGAATCATTGATCAGCTGCCTCCTGCAGGCCCCCTACGGGGGGTCGAGGACATGTGCCCTGACCGGGAATTGAACCTGGGACCCTTCAGTCCTCAGGCTGATGCTCTATCCCCTGAGCCAAACCGGCCAGGGCTGCAGAAACCACCTTGAGTCCCACCACGCACAGCGGCCGGGGTCCGCTCTCCCATCCACACCCGGCCGGGGTCCGCTCTCCCGTCCAGGCGGCGCCCGCATCTGGGTTGCAAGTTGCACACGCATCATGGTGCCCGGTGCTGGTGACCCGCGGGCGCCACGGGCTGGACGCCGCCTCCGTGGGTCGGGAGGGGCCCGCAGCGCCGATCTGGAGCCAATGTTTCTCTCTGGAGGCGATGGAGGGACCACGCTCCTCCAGCGCGAGGACCTCGGTGCCGTGGGCAGGGCTGTCCGCACGCGCAGGGGAGGTCCTGAGGTTTTTCTTAATTTATTTCATCCAGTTCTCCAGACGTGGCCTCGCCTCCGGACGGATTCCTGTAGGAAACGGGGGACTCCTGACCCAGACGAGAAACAGCAATGGAGAACGGCCTTGGCAGCAGTGGGCCGAGCCCGCGAACCCGGCACCAGCTCAGGGGGAGCCAGCAGGTCACGGCTGCGCAGAAAGTCTACCAGGGGTGGGCAAACATTTTGACCCGAGGGCCACAATGGGTTCTTAAACTGGACCGGAGGCCGGAACAAAACCATGGATGGAGTGTTTGTGTGAACTAATATAAATTCAAAGTAAACATCATTACATAAAAGGGTACGGTCTTTTTTTTTTTTTTTTTTTAGTTGTATTCATTTCAAACGGGCCGGATCCGGCCCGCGGGCCGTAGTTTGCCCACGGCTGGTCTAGACACAGCCGCCCTGTGCGGGGATGGTGGGCCGCAGAAGAGGAGGTCCCGCAGCCGGGGCGCACCAGAGGGTGCCGGGTCCAGACCAGACCAGACACGCTGCGTCACGAACGTGGGAAGCCGGGGAACCAGACAAACGGGCTCGGCCCGCGTGAGCCAGGGCGGAGGACGTCGGAACTCAGGCGGGTGTCCTAGAGCTATATCTATTCTTAAATTTATTTTTACTGATTTCAGAGAGGAAGGGAGAGGGAGAGAGAGACAGACACATCAATGATGAGAGAGAACCATTGATCGGCTGCCTCCTGCATGCCCCACACCGGGGATGGAGCCCGCACCCGGGCCTGTGCCCTGACTGGGAATCGAACCGTGACCTCCTGGTTCATAGGGTGACGCTCAACCACTGAGCTGGGCCGGCCGGGCCTAAAGCTATGTTTTTAAAAAGGTAGATGTATGTGACTCTATAGAGATATTACATTGTGTGTGAGAAAAGATACCGCACACAAACTCAACACGAACGTGATAAATTTGGAAAAATACAGACAGACAAACGCTGGACATCTGTCACATACAAAGGGCTCTTGGAAACGACAAGAAACCGACTTGTAAAACCCAACAGACAGACGGACAACATGTACACCAGCCGCTCACAGGAGAGCAAAGACCCAGGTAGACAAGGGTGGACTCCCTGGCTGCCCCCGCCCCCCACTCCCCAGCTGCAGGCGCCGCTGATGCGCCAGGGCCCGGGGTCCTGGTAAGGGCTGGGGACCCTCCCCTGCTGATGGTGGAAAGGAGAATCGTCCGGCGCCTTGGGAGGGGTCTGTCCACCGTAAATACAATTAAAGCGACGAGCGGACATCAATCCGGCAGAGACCGTGCCTGGGAAGGAGACCCCCGCCAGCGGCCTGTGCTGCGCTCTTCACGGTGACACAGAAAACCGGGCTCCGGGTACCACGCACCAAGCGCGGGCGCTGTTTCCCGGCCGCGCCTGTGGCAGCAGATCACAGCGCCAGCCCTTCTGGAAGTTCCATCGTCGCTAGGAGACAGAAAATACAAAACCGGATATACCTAAAACGCCGGCCAGTGGTGAGTACGAAGACGGAAAACGTCTCAGGAGCCCTGGCCGGTTTGGCTCAGTGGGTAGAGTGTCAGCCGCGGACTGAAAGGTCCTGGGTTCGATTCCGGTCAAGGGCACCTGCCTGGGTTGCAGGTTCAATCCCTGGCCCCGTAGTGAGCCTGCAGGAGGCAACCGATCCATGTGCCTCTCTCACATCCGTCTCTCTCTCTCTCTCTCCTTCCCTCCCTTCCACTCTTTCTCTTTTTAAAAATTTTAAATATATTGTTGATAGTATTACAGATGTCCCCCCCCCACTCTCTCTCTTAAAATCAATGGGAAAAATATCCTCAAGTGAGGATGAACAAAAACATAATAATAATAAATAAAATAAAAATCAAGTGTTGGCCAGTGGTCAGTAGTAAGATAAAACATAACTCGGGAGAGAAGAGGAGATTCAGAAACCATTTCCACCTACAATAGCTCCTACAGGAATGAGCTGTTCGGGGGTGAAGCTCCCCGGGTGCTGGGGGCCTCCCACAGGGGCTGGAGGGAGTGAGAGGAGGCGGGTGCGGCCCGGTACAGAGATCAGTTCCAGCCCGGCCGGGTGGCTCAGTGGGTGAGCATCACCCATGATCCAGGAGGTCACGGTTCGATTCCCCATCAGGGCACAGGCCCGGGTTGCAGGCTCGATCCCCAGGGTGGGGCGTGCAGGAGGCAGCCGATCCATGGTTCTCTCGTCATTGATGTTTCTCTCCCTTTCCCTTCCCCTCTGAAATAAAAGTATTAGAGAGAGAGAGAGAGAGGTCAGCTCTATCGGTCCCAGATCTATGAAAACCCCAGCAGGCTCGCCGCCCCCGCCCCCCCATCGCGGGCTGCCTCCTTCACGCGCAGGGTCCCGAGGGGGGCGCGGGGTTTGCACGGAGAAGCCCCCCCCTCCGCCCCAGCAGCCAGGCGCGGGCGCTATTGCGGCGCGGAGCCGCCAGGGGGCGCGCGGGGTGCGGGGCGCCCAGCGCGGGGAAGGGGCTCCCGGGGCAGACCCGAGCGCGGGACTGGGACCCCCGCCCAGCGGCCCCGACCGCACAGCTGCCCTGGGAACCCCCGTGGGAGCTTTAAGGCGCTGGGTTTCCTCCGCAGAACCCGGCGGTGCGACCCACGGCCCCGCCTCCTGGGGTCGGGGCACCCCCAGCCCCCCGCCCGGCCCGGCCCTCCCCAGCTCCCCTGAGGGCTGTCCACACCGCCCAGGGCCGGTGGTCAGAACCCACGTCCAGAGCCGGACCCTCCATGGCGCCGGGCACTGGGAGGAAAAATCAAAGCCCACAGCGGCTGCCAGGCCGTGTGCCCCCCCGCCCCCATCCCTCAGCCGCCTCGCTGCGCCCCGACACCCAGCAGGCTGCCCGCATCGCCGCCTCCGCCCAGAGGTCCCAGGCCGCGCCCTCGCCGCGCCTCCTGGAGCCCCACGCGGGCTTCTGCCAGGCCCGACCACGCGTGCCCAGTGCACCTGCGCCCGGTCCCTGCCTGCGCTCCACGTGGGCCCCCCTCGGCTGCTGCCTCCAGCCCCCCCCCCCCCCCCCCCGCCCTCCCGCCGGCTCAGCCTGCACAGCAGGTCGCCGAGTCCGGTCACACGGACATGGGCGCAGGGCCCGCAGGCGCAGACAGGGTAACGAAGTAGCCACTGAGGTCCCGGTCAAGGTTCCTGAACCTCCCTGCGCACCCTCCCTCCCTCCCTCCAACCACCTCCCTATGCGCCCACCCGAACACCATCTGTCCATCAGGCATCCATCCTCCACCTGCCGGTCCCTGGAGCCCCCCCCCCCCCCCGCCCCCGGGGTGTAAACTCCTGCGCCCGCTCCGGCCCCTCCTCACCTGCAGCTCCGACCGGCCGAGGCAGGCCCACGATGCGCAGGCATCAGGATGGTCCAGGAGTTCAAAGGAATTGGTGGGGTTGTTTCCTTCTCTAATTTTTAAAATTGGTTTTAGAGCGAGGAAGGGGGAGGGAGAGAGAGAGAGAGAGAGAGAGAGAGAGAGAGAGAGACATCCATGGGTTGCCTCCCATACACACCCCAGCCGGGACCAAACCCACAAGCTGGGCATGTGCCCTGGCCGGGAACCAAACTGCTGACCGCCTGGTGCCCAGGGCGACGCGCAACCAATAGAGCCCCCGCCGGTGAGTCTCTGCTGTCGGCCGCCCTTTAGGCCCCTTTGCTGCCACGGCCCTGGCACCAGCACAGCCGGGACCGGCCTCGGACACACGGCGAGGCGGGAGCCGCGGCCCTCTCCCCGTCCCAGGTCCCAGGTCCCAGGCCCGTCCTCAGCCCCACCCCCCACCCCCAGCCTGGCCCTCCTGCATAGGAGGGTGCACAGGCAGGTGGTTGGATGGATGGACGCCCCTCACAGCCTCCTGGACCACCCTGCCTGCTCCCTAACGCCGCCCCCCCCCCATTCTGCAAACAAGCCCCGTGCGGGGTGACCTCTGTTCTCTGCCACCCTGGGCTCTCGTCCCCAAGGGCACATGCCCCTCCCGTCCTGTCCCCTCGGCGCGGCTACTCTAAGAGCCCCCCTTCAGAAACACCAGGGGGAGTGGGCACAGCTCTGAGGTGGCGGGCGCACGGCTGGGGGCCTGGTGCAGTGCCCTGGACACGCCTCACTCCATTTCACACGGGCTCTGCGGCGCCCTCACTGCCGGGGTGATGCAGAGCGAAACCGTGTCCTCTCGCCACCAACGCTGTGCCCCATCGGGCCAGGCCTCTCCCTGCCTGTCTTCCCCCCAAGGCCTACCGCACGTGGGCAGGTGTGAGGGTGAGGATCATGGCCCTGGTTGCTAGGTCATTCTGATGCCTCCTGACAGGGCAGGGCGGGGTCTGGGCCGGAGGTGCAGTGTCTCTTCAGGATGCCAGAGCCTCATGGGAGCAGGTCCCGGCGCCAGGTATTCCGGTCCCTGTCGGCCGCCCTCCTCTCACTCACGCAGACACTGTGGCCCAATGGGCTGGTCCTTAGCTGCTGGGTTGGTCTAGGGCAGCCGTGGGCAAACTACGGCCCGCAGGCCGGATCCGGCCCGTTTGAAATGAATAAAACTAAAAAAAAAAAAAAAAAAAAAGACCGTACCCTTTTATGTAATGATGTTTACTTTGAATTTATATTAGTTCACACAAACACTCCATCCATGCTTTTGTTCCGGCCTCCGGTCCAGTTTAAGAACCCATTGTGGCCCTCGAGTCAAAAAGTTTGCCCACCCCTGGTGTAGGGGAAGCGGGTCTGTAACAAGGACCACAGTGGGCCGCCTACTCTCATCCATTCTTTTAAAAAATATATATTTTTATTGATTTCACAGAGGAAGGGAGAGGGAGAGAGATAGAAACATCAATGATGAGAGAGAATCATGGATCGGCTGCCTCCAGCCCACCCCCCACTGGGGATGGAGCCCACAACCTGGGCATGTGCCCTGACCGGGAATCGAACCCTGACCTCCTGGCCCAACCACGGAGCCACGCTGGCGGGTCTCTCCCATTCTGAGGTCAGAAGTCAAGGTGCCCCAGGGCGGGCTCCCTTCCTGCCTCCTCCAGCTGCGGGTGGCGGCCCTCAGTCCTGGGCTGGCGGCTGCGGCACCTCCACCTCTGTCCTCGTCACATGGCGTCCTCCCTTGTGTCTGTGTCCCAGTTTCCGTCTCCTTAGAAGGTCACCCTGACAGCCTCCTCCCGACTGGATCGGGTCTCATTCCGGTACCAGGGTAGGACTCAGTGCAGCAGCGTGGGGGTGGGGGCGGGACCCAGCACAGAAGCCCCTCCAGCCCCTTTAAGCAGCGATGGACTCCCACGGAGCCGGGGATGGCTCAGATCAGGCTGAGCTTCCGGGAACAGTGCCAGGCCCCCTGCCAGACGGGGCTGCTGCCCCACAGAGCCCGGAGTTCTGTCTCTGCAGCAGGAAGCTGCCATGCCCAGCCCGGAGGATGCTGCCTGGGGCGGGGGGGGGGGGGGGGGCGGGAGGGGCACACAGACCCCCGCCTCTGCATGCGGCAGGTCACATGGCTGTGCTTGGCGAGGGGGTGCAGGCCAAAGTCACCCTTCTGACCCCAAGTGAGGAAACAGGATTCCCCGTGTGGGCGCCATCAAAAGGCAGACAGGAGAGTCCACACGCTGGGCAGCCGCTTCCTTAGGTCTGTTCCCATCCCCCCTCCTCTCCCCTCTGCGCACTGGGGGAAGTTAGTGCACACAGCAGCCCGGGGCATGGGGCGTGGCTCTGGCCAGTGACCTGCAGCCGTAAGCCCTGGGGGGGGGGGGCAGGGGGGAACTTCTGGGAATTTTGTCTCCACGATAAAACAGATGGCCCCGCCTGCTGGCTCAGGGGTTGAGCCTTGACCTATGAACCAGGAGGTCAAGGTGCAATTCCTGGTCAGGGCACTTGTCCGGGCTGTGGGTTCGATCCCCAGTGTGTGGTGGGCAGGAGGCAGCCGATCCATGATTTTCTCTCATCATTGATGTTCCTATCTCTTTCTCCCTCTCCCTTCCTCTCTGAAAACAATAAAAATATTAAAAAAATTTTTTTAAAGAAATGGACACCTGTCACTACCCTTCCCCCTCATCCAGCCTGGAACAGGATTGTGGCAACCCCAGTGGTGACCAGGAGAAAAGGACAATGGCCAGCAGAGGTGCCGGCCCAGACACCCTGACACCCTGACACCCGGGCTGCTCAGCTAACGGCATGCCGCCTCCAGGCTCCCTGTCTGGGAGGAAAACAATCCCCATCAACTCGAACCACTGCATCTGCCAGAACATCTGCTATTTGAAGCCAAAAGTTCTTCTCACAGATACACTAGCCATCCATCCACTCATCCACCCACCCATCCATCCACCCGTCCATCCATTCATCCACCCGTCCACCCATCCATCCACCCACCCATCCACCCATCCATCCACCCATCCGTCCACCCACCCATCCATCCACCCGTCCATCCATTCATCCACCCGCCCACCCATCCATCCACCCACCCATCCATCCATTCATCCACCCGCCCACCCATCCATCCACCCACCCATCCACCCATCCATCCACCCACTCATCCACCCACCCATCCGTCCATCCATCCACCACCCATCCATCCATCCATCCCATCCATCCATCCATCCATCCACGCCGTCCATCCATTCCATCCACCCGCCCACCCTCATCCATCCACCCACCCATCCATCCACCCATCCATCCATTCCCATCCACCCCCACCCATCCCATCCACCCACCCATCCATCCAGTCCCCCACCCACCCATCCATCCACCCACCCAGCTCAGCCAGCTCAGCCCAGCCAGCTCTAGCCAGCCAGCCACCCAGCCAGCCAGCCCAGTGCAGCCACCCAGCCAGCCAGCCACGGCTAGCCACCCAACCAGCCAGCCATTGCCACGCACCCAGCCACCCACCCAGCCATTCACCCAGCCAGCCAGCCAGCCAGCCACCAGCCAGCCAGCCCAGGCCTGCCAGTGCTCCAGGCCAGCCAGCCACGCAGCCACCCACCTCACAGCCAGCCATCGCAGCCAGCCAGCCAGCCAGCCAGCCAGCCAGCCAGGCCACCCAGCGAGCACGGAGCCAGCAGCCAGCCAGCCAGGCCACCCAGCGAGCCAGCCAGGCCAGCCAGCCAGCCAGGCCAACCCAGCCAGGCCACCAATGCCAGCCAGCCAGGCCACCCAGCCAGCCATCCAGCCACCCAGCCAGGCCACCGAGCGAGCCATGCCAGCCAGCCACCCATGCCAGCCAGCTCAGCCAGCCAGGCCACTCAGGCGAGCAGCGAGCCAGCCCGCCAGCCAGGCCACCCAGCGAGCCTCCAGCCAACAGCCGAAGCCAGGCCACCCATCGAGCCATCCGCCAGGCAGCCAGCCAGGCCACCCAGCGAGCCAGCCAGGCCAGCCAGCCAGCCAGCCACCAGGCCACCCAGCGGGCCAGCCAGCCAGCCAGCCAGCCAGCCAGCCAGGCCAGCCCCGAGAGCCAGCAGGCAGCCAGCCAGCCAGCCAGCCAGCCAGCCAGCCAGCCAGCCAGGCCACCCAGCCGAGCCAGCAGCCAGCAGCCAGCCAGGCCCACCCAGCGAGCCAGCCAGCCAGCCAGCCAGCCAGCCATGCCACCCAGCGAGCCAGCCAGCCAGCCAGCCAGCCAGGCCACCCAGCGAGCCAGCCAGCCAGCCAGCCAGCCAGGCCAGCCACCAGCGAGCCAGCCAGCCAGCCATGCCTCGCCAGCCCACCCATGCGAGCATCAGCCATCCTGCCAGCCAGCCAGGCCACCCAGCAGCGAGCCAGCCAGCCAGCCATCCAGCCAGGCCACCTCGGATCCAGCCAGCCAGCCAGCCATCCAGGCCACCCAGCGATCCAGCCTTCTGCCATGCCATCCCATCCAGGCATCCCAGCGAGCCAGCATCCAGCCATCCATCCATCCAGCCACCCATCTATCCCAGCCAGCCATCCAGCCATCCATCCAGCATCCACCCATCCCATCCATGCCACCCATCCAGCCATCCATCCATCCATCCCATCCATCCATCCATCCACCCCATCTATCCATTCCATCCATCCATCCATCCATCCATCCATCCACCATCCATCCATTCCACCCATCCATCCATCCATCCATCCATTCATCCCATCCATCCATCCATCCATCCATCCATCCACCCATCCATCCATCCATCCACCATCCACCCATCCAGCCATCCATCCATTCCCACCCATCCATCCATCCATCCATCCCACCCATCCACCCATCCACCCAGCCATCCATCCACCCACCCATCCACCCATCCACCCATCCACCCATCCCTCCATCCATCCATCCATTCCACCTATCTATCCATCCATCCATCCATCCATCCATTCCACCCATCTATCCATCATCCATCCATCCATCCATCCATTCCACCCATCTATCCATCCATCCATCCATCCATCCATCCCTCCATCCATCCATACATTCCACCCATCTATCCATCCATCCATCCATCAACCCATCCACCCATCCATCCATCCATTCCACCCATCCATCCATCCATCCATCAACCCATCCACCCATCCATCCATCCATTCCACCCATCCATCCATCCATCCATCAACCCATCCACCCATCCATCCATCCATTCCACCCATCCATCCATCCATCCATTCCACCCATCTATCCATCCATCCATCCATCCATCCATCCATCCATCCATCCATTCCACCCATCTATCCATCATCCATCCATCCATCAACCCATCCACCCATCCATCCATCCATTCCACCCATCCACCCATCCACCCATCCACCCATCCATCCATCCACCCACCCATCCACCCATCCACCCATCCACCCATCCACCCACCCATCCATCCATCCATCCATCCATCCATCCATCCATCCATCCACCCGTCCGTCCGTCCATCCATCCATCCACCCATCCACCCATCCACCCATCTATCCATCCATGCGTACACCCATCCACCTGAACTAGAGCTGACGAAGCGTGTAACTGCTCCAGCGAGTTCCAGGAACAAGTTGTGCTTGTTTTCTAAGGAGAGGAGAGAAGGAGGAGGCAGAGCGGAGGGAGGTGGAGGGGTGTGTCCCGGAGTCGCCTCTAGAACGTGGCTTCCTGTGAGAAGCAGGAATGGGGACATGCTCAGTTTTTTAATAAATATTTATTTTTATTTTTTTAAATATATTTTCTTGATTTTTTACAGAGAGGAAGGGAGAGGAATAGAGAGTTAGAAACATCGATGAGAGAGAAACATCGATCAGCTGCCTCCTGCACATCTCCCACTGGGGATGTGCCCGCAACCCAGGTCCATGCCCTTGACCGGAATCGAACCCGGGACCCCCCAGTCCGCAGGCCGACGCTATAAGTCTATCCACTGAGCCACACCGGTCAGGGCGAACCCCACTTCCCCAGGACTCGGGGTTCGTCCCCTCGGTCCTGCCGTCACACCGGTGGCCGCAGCGCACCTGCTCACACCTCACCCACCGCCCCACCGGCGGGGTCAGGGGCTGAGCGCGGGCCTGGGACCAGGGGGTCAGGCTCATCAGGTCCAGGGCTCCGGCCGGGTGGGCTCCATCCCCACGGGGCGCAGGAGGCGGCGATGCGGGACTCCCTCCGCACTGGTGTTTCCATTCCCTTCCTCTCTGAGATCAATTTTCTAAAAAAAATAACTGACTCCTCTGCCACGTCCCCCTGCCCGGCCTCCGACGCGGAGTGCCGAGCCAGGCACTGACGGACACGCCACACACGGGTCCCGCCTCCGCGCCACCGCCCAGCGGGAGGCGGCAGGTAAACCAGCGGTCGACGGCGGGGGTCAGCAGCCACCTGCGTTCCTTCCGGGGCTCCCGCGGGGCGGGCAGGACGTGGGCCGGAGCCCCGGACCGGACAGCGGCCGCACCGTCCGCGCACAGCAGCGCCGCGGGAGCTCCGCAGGGGACCGCCCGCCCCGCACCCGGGCGGAACCCCAGGCCCCGGCTCGCGTTCCCCGGGGGCCACTTCCCAGGCGGCCCGCGCGCCTACGCCCACGTGACCCGGGAGCGCGCCGGAGGGGCGGTGAGCATGCGCCGCTGGCAGGCGACTTCCGGGCGAGCTGCGGGCTGAGCCGGTCGGGCCTCCCCGCCGCCAGAGGGCGCCCTCTGTCCACAGCCGGACCTGCGGCACCTTCCTTTTTTCTTTTTTTCCCCTCTTTTCTTTAAAAAAAATAATGAAATGTTTTTATTGATTTGAGAGGAAGGGAGAGGGAGAGAGAGATAGAGAGAGAGATAAAGATCAATGATGAGAGAGGATCATTGATCGGCTGCCTCCTGCCCGTCCCACTGGCGATCGAGCCCACACCGCTTTGAACTGTGACCCCCGGGTTCATAGGTCGAGGCTCACCTGCGCGCTGAGCTTCACCTGCACCTGCCGCTGGACTTGCGGGCAGTTTCCGCAGCATCCGCCCCCCGGGGGCTGCAGTGCCAACTCGGAGGGCGGGGCGGACCGGCGCCCCTCCAGAGCCCCAGGATGGGGGTGGGGGCATGAACGGGGAGCCCGCGGCCGAGGGCAGCGCCTGCCGATGGGCTGCAGGTGGAGAGAAGCCGGGAGAGAGCCGGGCTGGAAGCAGGGGTCTCCCCAGCAAAGCGCTGCTGAGAAATGGGCGGGGGGGGGGGGTGATGGCGGGAGAGCCCCTTGGGTCGGGCAGCCTGGGGGGCATGGGGGGGCAGGGCTGTGGCGGAGATGGATGTGGGAGGAAGCGGGGCAGAGACCTCAGTGAGGCGGACGATCAGGATCGCTGCCTCCGGCGCCCCACGTGCGGGTCCAGCGGGAGCCGGCATGTGCCCGACCCGAGTCCCACCGTGACCTCCTGGTTCATAGGTGGACGCTCAACCACGGCCGGCCTGGCGCGGCTCCCCGGAGCCAGAGGAGCCCACTCCTGTTCCCGTGGAGGACAGAGAAGCAAAAGCAGCCACGGCAACGGGAGAGGAGGAGGGTGCGAGGCGAGGCCTGCGGGGATCGGAGCGCCCAGGCCCAGCCGCGGGGGGCGGGGGGGGCGCCCTGGCCCCGGAGGAGAAGTCCCCGCCCGGAGGGAGAGTGAGGGCTGCTCCCCCGCGCGGGCCGCGGGCTGCTCATCCGGGCGGTGGGAGGGCAGACCCCCGGGACCACAGCCAGCTAAAGCGAACGGGTCCAAGATGCAGCTGAAGGAAGCAAAGCCACTGAAAATGCTAGAAAGAAGGGCGACCTTTAACGCGGGGCGAAGTGCCCGGAGGCCAGTGCTGGCAGAGACAGGAGCAAGAGTCAGCCCAGACAGCCCCGGGGCCCTGGGCACGGAGCGACTCGCCTTCCCGCTAGGGGGAACGCACGTGAAAACGATCCTCGAGCCCTGGCTGGTGCGGCGCAGTGGATAGAGCGCCGGTCTGTGGACCGAAGGGTCCCAGGTTCGATTCCGGGTCAGGGCACAGGCCTGGGTTGTGGGCCCGATCCCCAGTGGGGGGCGTGCAGGAGGCAGCCGATCCATGATTCTCTCTCATCGACGTTTCCATCTCTCCCTCCCTCTCTGAAATCAATAGAAATATATATTTTTAAAAGATACTTGCAAAGTACTTGTCCCTAAAGAATCCTTGCAAGTCCGTGTACTTGGGAGCGACCATAAACGGCTTAAAACAAAAATGACATCGGGGCCGTGCGTGTACCTGTGGTGTTTCTGTTCCTCCCACTGTGTGCGGCCACCCTGCAGTGGGCAGGTTGTAGGCATGTGCGGGGGGTGGGTGTGCGGGGGGTGGCGGCGGGGCAGCTGCCAGGGAGGCACTTGGCACCGGGACGCCGTACCCAGCTCTCCCGGAGTCTGTCTCGTCCCTCCCTGTGCCAAAGGGCGCAGGATCAAGGTCATTTGCTGCCGAGTTGCTTACAGCAGCAGAAGCTGCAAACCGCGCAGCGTCCATCCCGCGGAGACAGGCGACGCTCGGCCGGGGAAGGCGTGCTTGTGGGCTGTGGGACGGTCCCGGTAACCTCCTTTCACGTGAAAGAAAGCAGCGAGCAGGACAGCGACGTGGACGCCACCTTCTTGTTGTTAATCCGCCCGAGGATCCTTGTCCAGTGATTTTTTATTTTTTTAGAGAGAATAGAAGGGAGGGGTAGAGTGAGAGAGAGAGAAACATCAATGTGAGAGAGACACACTGATTAGTTGCTTCCTGAATGTGCCCCCCTCCCCCCCCCCCCGACCAGGGCAGGGGGTCCAGCCTACAGCCAAGGTACATGCCCTTGACCGGAATCAACCCGGGACCCTTCGGTCCACAGGCGACGCGCCATCCACTGAGCCAAACCGGCCAGGGTGGTCTGCCGCCTTTCAGGGCGGTGACGGGGGGTGGGGGCATTTGCTTGCATTTACAGCAGGAAACATGGGGAAATGCCCACGCAAGGAACAGCGCGGTGGCCCGAAGGCAGGCAGTGGTCAACGTGCATCTTTTCCCGGCAAAGGATGAGGAGGAAAGCAGTGCTCAGGGCAGGGCAGGGCGGCGCACGATCAGCCGGCCCGAGCGGCAGTGCCAGGAGGGCGGGGGGGGGGGGGGGCACGACGGAGGCAAAGGGAGGGTCCCACTTACTCTGACTCGTTCGGATGGTCCCCCACTGGTGACGGGACCCGAACGAAACAGGTCTCCCCGCCCTGCAGGCACCGTTTCCCAGCCCTCTATTATTTCTTACTGTTAAGCCTCACCTGAGGATGTTTTCCCCTTGATTTTAGAGAGAGTGGGAGAGAGGGGAAGACAGGGGGAGACATCGATGTGCGAGGAACACATCGACTGGCTGCCTCCTGCACGCACCCCGACCAGGGCCGGGCCCCTTCGGTCCGCAGGCCGACGGGCTATCCACTGAGCAAGCCGGCGAGGCCACCTCCTTCCACACCGAACCTGTGGTCTGGCAGGTAACGCTTCCCGCGTCCTGTGAGCTGTTCCGGGAAATCCGTCAACCAAGGAGGCGTCACAGAACCTCCACCTGCGGCCGGGCACCTGGTCAGAGGTCAGAGGTCAGAGGCCGGGTGACAGCCTGGCTGTGTGGGTGGCCTGGGGTCAGGGGTGGGCAGTCCCGGCGGGCGGAGCCCTGGCCTGTGGGAGGGGGCGCCGTCCTGGGCGAGTGTCAGAGTGGAGCTGAGCTGGAGGCCACCGGGCCGGTGCAGAATTGCTTGTTGGGTGTGTGGACGCCCCCTCCACACACGGGTGCACACACACACACGCGGGTGCACACACATGCACACACGCACACGGGTGCACACACACGAGTGCGCACACATGCACGCACACGGGTGCACACACACACATGCAGACACACACACACACACACACGTGCACACGCGCGCAGTGGAGCTGGGCCCAGAGCCTGATCACAAGCCGGGGTGCCTGCCGGAGGCCTGGGAGCGGGTTCTCCTCACCCAACTTCTGTCCACGTTGGAGAAAAGAAAAGGTGACTCGGCTCCCTCCCAGCCCTGTCCGCGCCCCGCCCCCCGCCCCCTCTGCGGGACCACAGTGTGTGGGGGGGCGGTTCCCACGCTCAGCCCAACTGGCCTCTGCGCTGCCTTCTGTCCGCAGCCAGCCCGCCCAGCCCGGCGCCTGGGGGCAGCGTGTCTGCCTCTCTGCACCCCCTCTCCCCCGCCAGCTGCCCTGCCCTCCAGCCAGCCGCCCGGCTCCTGCAGCCACGGCTCACTCTGCCGGCCTGGCCCCTCTGCAGTGGCTGCCACCTCTGTGCCACCTGGATGCTCCCAGCCCACGCTGGGTGGGCGGCTCAGGACCCTCCTGCCTGACCCTGCACTCCTGTGGGCTCTTTCTGGCTGCCCTGCAGGGCCCGGCCCCGGGAGGGCAGGTGTGAGGGCCAGCGCCCGTGCCGCTCAGCCAGGCAGCCCCTTCCCGCCTCAGTTACCGGGCAACCAAGGGGTCGTCCAGGGAGGGCACTCAGAGGGTCACCTGCCCGGGAGCGGGGCTCCAGCCCTGAGCTGAGCGAGCAGCTTGGCAGAGCCGGGCAGGTGGGATGGGGCCCCGGAAGCCCCTCTCCGGGCCAGCCCTCCCCTCAAGGGGCCTCTTCCCAGCCCTCCTCCCCTGCTGGGTTGGCATGACGACAGCCTCCTCCCTGCCAAGTTGGGAGAAGGCCGGGCAGAGCCATGAGACCAACTGGGAACTTGCTGGGCCTTCCTGTGGGACAGGGGCTCCGAGGGAGGCAGGCGAGGGAGGGAGGGGAGGAGGGGCCGGCACCACCCCCAGAGGAAGGACCCCTTTGGGGTCAGGACAGGGAGAGGCCGTGAAGGCTGGTCCAAGAATCAGGGGCCCCTCCAGCGCCCACGCAGCCCAGCCTAGCAAACTCTGAGGACCCCTGCCCTTGGGTCCAGGCCTGGGCTCGGGACATACATGAGGGGGTCTGCCCCCCTGCCCCTCTAGGGGTCCCGGCAGGTCCGTCCGGCCCACGGGACGAGGGTAGGGGCAGGAGGCACCCCCTTCCCATCCTTGGCCACCCCTGGCCCAAACCCAGGCCTCTGAGGGCCCATTCCACCGAGGGAGCCAGGGGACAAATGAGGAGTGGAGCGGGGGAGGGAGGCAGAGGCGGAGGCGGGCAGAGGGCAGGAGTGCGGTGCTTCTGGAAGGGAAGCACAGGACCCAGGACCCCAGCTCAGGCCCAGGTCCCAGGGCCTGTGGCCCCTCAGCAAGGCCCCCTCCCCCGCCAGGGCGAGAAGCCGCCAGGCCTCCAGGCGGGCCCCAGCGGCCTCCTGCCCCCAACACAGCCTGCCTCCCTGGGCATCCCTCCTCCAAGCTCAGGGCGGGTGGGGCAGCCTGGGTGAGGGGCCAGCAGTCTGCAGCCCTGCCTGAGCCCATGCCCCCACGGGGTACACCCCCCTGCCCCCCAGCCCAGCCCCGCGTGCCCACACTCCCCACACACTTGGAGACGCACACACCCCCTTCCCAGGGGTCATGGAAGGTCTCCACGGGGCGGCTTTATTAACACGGTCACCACACAGACGAGGACGGGCACGGAGACAGGCGTGTGCAGCCAACAAACCTCCCGCCAGCGGGCGCCCGGCCCCTCCAGGGGCAGCACAGCAGCGAGGCAGGAGGCCGGCCGGGGGTGACCCCACAGCACGTGCACACGCCTCTGCCGCACGCCCCCACACGGCAGCATCTTAAATAGAAATATAAATACGTTCCATCTGAACTGTCGGCCATCGCGTTCGACCGGCCACTCCTCTCCGCAGTGACTTCACAGTGACGGCTGCAGAGGACCCGGGATCCAGTGCTGAGCGCTCGGGCCACTTCCCGCCCAGAGAGTACACATCTCCCCCAGAAACCCGGGGGAACCAGACCCTGCCCCTCCCCGGGGCTCCCCGCTGCTGGCAGGGTTCGCATGACCACACACACGTACACACACATGTACACCCCCCCATGTGCGCACCTCCCCACACACACAGGGGAACCGGGTCAGGGAGCGCTTCATGCCCAGTGGGCAGTCACACTGGCGTTTCCGCAGGTGAGGGGCCGGGGGTAGGGCAGTCAGAAGCAGGGATCCCCTTCACCCAGCTCCCTGGTCCCCATGGGGTCCAGGGTCTGCAGCGCTAGGCTCAGCAGAGGCAGCCACAGGGGGAGCCTCACGGGGAGCTGAGGGCCGGCAGGGGGCCGGGCTCTGTCCACCTGCTGGGAAGGGCCTTCCACTCGAGACCAGAAGACGAATAAATAGGACAAGTGTTGCCAGGAGGAGGGCAAATAACTTAAAGCTGCTGGACGCTGCGCCGTGTCCAGTCACTGCCTGCAGAACCCCCAGCCCGGGGCTGCCGCGGGCCACAGCCAGGGGTTCCAGCAGCGGGATTTGCTCAGCGCGCAGGCGGGCAGGGAGGGTGGCCTCAGCCGCCGCGGACACAGCAACGTCCACAGGCGGGGGCTGTGCATGCGTTGGGGGCTGGGGCCCTGCCCTGAGCCAGCACATGCACTGGCCGCCCCCCCCCCCCCCCCGCAGCCTGGCACCCCCCAGCCGCTCAGCTTCCCCAGGCTTCATGGCCTCCCAGTGCGTGGGCCTCCCCCGCAGGGGCCTCACTGACAACTTCTGTGATGTGCAGCCTTCGCCAAGTGGGCCCAGATGCACAAGGGTCCCCTAAGGGGGCCAGGGGAGTCCCCAAGGCAGGACGCGGGGTGCCCCAGGCGAGGTGCCTGGGCTAAGTTCAGGGGCCCTTGCGACACCCCCAGAACTGGGAGGAGAGGAAGACGGTGTCACAGACAGGGCACAAGGTGGGAGCAGCGGGCAGCCCCGGGGCTTCCACTGACCAGCTCCGGGCCCCTCGCACAGCACCCAGCGCCGCCCCAGCCTCCCCGGCGGCGGAGGGTCACACCAGGCCGCAGTGGAACTTGCGGACGTGGCGGTAGAGGTCCCCGGACTGCGTGAAGCGGCGCGCGCACCAGCGGCAGGCGTGGGGCTTCTCGCGCGTGTGCACCACGGCGTGGCGGCTCAGGTTGTGCGAGTACTGGAAGCTCTTGCCGCACTGCCCGCACGCGTAGGGCTTCTCGCCCGAGTGGGTGCGCTCGTGGCGCTTGAGCGTGTAGGCGCAGGAGAAGGTCTTCCCGCACAGCGGGCAGGTGGGCACGGCGCCGTCGGGCGAGAGCCGGGCGCGGGCACCGTCGCGCTCGCGGAAGTGGGCGCTGAGGTGCCGCTGCAGCGCGTGGGCGCTGGGGAAAGGCTGGCCGCACAGCGGACACGTGCAGAAGCGGCCGCCGGGCGCCAGCGGGTCCTCCTCCGCGGCCTCCCGCTCGGCATCCAGCTCCAGCTCCTGGCCGCCCAGCCCCCCGGGCAGCAGCTCCAAGCCTCCCACCAGGCGCCGGGCGGCAGGAGCGCGGGGAGGCTGCAGGGGGCCGGGGGAGCTCAGGGGGCCCACGCGGTCCGGCCCCGACGGCGAGTCCTGCTGGTCCCTCACCGGTGGCCCGGCCCCTCGCGGCCGCTGACCGCAGGGCGGGGTCTGGAGGACAGCGGACGGGCGGCCTGGCTCCCGCCTCCGGCCGGGCTTCAGCGACAGGTCCAGGGCCCGGTCCGACTCCACCGGGGCCTGCCAGGGAGGGGGCCCCCGCGCCCCTGGAAGGATGGTGGCCTTGAGCCCGGTCCCGGGCAGCCTGGTCTTCTGGGCCGCTGCGCGGAGCTCGGGGGACCCGGCGGGCAGGGGGCGTGGCGGCGGGCGCGCGGGCTCTGCGCCGGGGGCCGGGGTCACGGGCGGCGCACGGCCCTGCGCCCGGAGGCGGCCCTTGCAGACGCTGACGACGTCGTCCATGTGCAGGTAGCTGGCGGCGGCCAGCACGTCCTCGACGGGGAGGCCGCGCAGGTCCAGGCGGCCCTCGTACATGAAGTCCAGCAGCCGGGCGAAGGCGGGCGCCGTGACCACGCCGCCGCTGAGCCGCACCGTGTGGCGCCCGCCCGCCGGCCGCTCCCGGTAGAAGAGATGGAAGTAGACGCTGCACGCGGCCAGCACGGCGCGGTGCGCGGGGAAGCGCGCGGCGCCCACCAGGACGGTGCAGTCGCACAGGAAGCCGAGCTCGCGCTGCTGCCTCAGGCGGCCCAGCAGCCGCCCGCCGTGGCCCGGGAACTCCATGCCGCCGCCCGCATCACCTGGACAAACGGACGCCGTGAGCGCGCCGGGCCGCCGCCCCGGCCCCGACGCGCCCTCCCTCCCTCCCCGGGCGGCCGCGGGCAGAGGGGCGCGCACCCGCCCTCCGCAGCCGCCTGGCACCTGCCCCGCGCCCGGCAGGAAAAACTCGACCGAAAGTCAACAGAAGCCGCTCCGCGGCGGGGGCGGGTCCGGGCGCGGGCGGAGGGGGCACAGCCGCGCGGACCGCACGCGTCCCCGCCCGGGGCGCCCCTGAACTTCACTCCGGGGCGGCCGCCCGCCGCTCCCCCGACGCCGAGTCTGCTCACCGTCGCCGCCCCGGTCCGCGCCTCCAGCTGCCGCCAGATGCCGCCGCCGCCGCCGCCGCCGCGGGCCCCATTTATGGCAGCGCGGCCGGGGGAGCGGGCCGGCGGGCGGGGCGGGCAGAGCCGGCGCCCGCCCCCCGCCCCCCGCGCTCACCTCACGGTCCGGAGCTCCCCTCCGGCTTCGCCGCGCCGCGCCGCGCGCCCTCCCCGGTGTGGCCCGGAGCGCGGAGCTGGGGCAGCGCGCCCCGGCGGGGAGGGCGCCGGGCGGCGGGCGGGGCGCCCTCCAACTTGGCCGGCCCGGCACCGCCTGCCGCTCGCCCCGCCCCGGAGAGAGCGAAACTCGGGCGGGGGCTGGAGGGGGCGGGCCCGGCGACTTCCCGGAGCGCGGAACCGCTGAGGTCACCCTCGCCGCCCCTTCCCTGTCCGCCCCACCCGACTGGGCCCCGCGTGCCGCCAGCTGGGGCGCTGGGTGGGAGGCGATGCGGGGTGCGGCGGGGGAGGGGGTCTCTCGCGATACTTGCCGGCTCCCTCTCGGTGTCCCCCCCTCCCGCCCGATGGGGTCCCCACTGCGCCCGTCTGCTAAGAGACCCCTCCGGAGGATCAGCGCCGCTCCTGGTCCCCGCTGGGGCAGGTGCCCGAGGGCGAGGGCGCAGTGGGCCCCTGGCCTCCTGCTGTGCGATGGAGGACGGGGCGCGGAGGGGGTCGGACATTTGGAAAAGATGACACCCCTGTCGTTGGAAGCCGCTGTTTGAATTCATGTAGCTGGGACCCTCTTGCAAAACCCAATGGGATTGGACCTTGGAGTCCAGAGCGGGGGCCTCCCTCTCTCTCAGGGACCCAGCTCAACGCTGGCCGGGGGAGCTGTGTGTCTGAGGCCGGGGGAAAGGGCACGGCCCAGCAGACGTGGTGGTGAGGGTGGGGGTGGGTGGCCGTGGAGCCAGCGCAGGTGGGGAGTGTTCAGGGAGGGAGAGGCACGGAGGCGCCTGGCTGGGGTCCTGAGGAGCTCGTGTTTCAGGTGCCAGAGCTGAAGGTGTGAGGGGACACCTAGTCCTGCTGCCAAAAGGAACCCCCCTGCCCCCCCAGAGAAACAGACATGGTGTGGGGGTGCCTCAACCTGCTGTGGAGGGTTTCCCAGGGCTGACCTAAGGGCTGCGATTTGGACCCCCACCGGCACCTCCCAGATAGGGGGGGGGGGCGTGGAGCCTCGGGGAGGAGTCTGGTAGGAAAGGGGCCTTGACTAGGGTGGGGTGGTGCTGGGGGAGGCACTGGTACAAAGCATGGGGCCCTCGCCCAGGTGTCCTGGGCCGAGCAGTGGGAGCCCTGCAGCCTCCGCAGCCGGTGTGGGAGCAGGGAGAGCCCGCTCGAGGCGGGGCAGGGGTCGGGGAGCCCCAGTCAGAGGCCTGGGGCCACCGCATAGGATCACGGCCTGTGGGGAGGAAAAGCACTTCTTACACTAAAAACAGGAGCCCTTGTTTGTCTGAAATTCACTTGCCTGGCCATCCTTCATTCTCCTTCCCTAAACCCAGCCACTACGGCTCGGCCTCGGAGACTTCGTGGCTCCTGTGGCCCCATCCACGGTGGGGGGGGGGCCCTCCCCGAGGAGGGCCAACCCCGCTGCCACCCTGGCCCCAGCGCCCGGCTGGGCAGCGGGATTCACGTCTGGTCCGAGTGACCCAGGTGGGCCGCCCCAGGGTCTGGCCTCCCAGCCGCCCGTGGCCTTTAATCTCCCTGAACCCTGATGTCCCCCCCACCCCCACCCCGCCAAGCTGCAGGACCCCGGGCCTCTCCCTGGCCCCGCGGGCTCCTCCCCACAGCCCTCCCCTGGCGCCCCCAATCCTGCCTGTAGCAGTGGGCACCGAGCTCAGCGCCTGCCCACGCCCAGGTTCCCGCCCTCCAGAGCCAGCGTGCGGGGTGGCCATGCGGGGACAGGGCTCCTGGCACCAAGTGGGGCCGCAGTAACGCCTCGAGAATGAGTGCACACTGGCGCCCCATCCTTATCTCCCATGCTCTGCGCTGCCCGCCTGCCCACCCGGCCTCCCCTGGCTTGGGCCTGAGCCCCTGGAGGCAGGGAGGGGAGGCCAGCCCCTCGGGGCACTGGGTGGGGCGAGGCCCAGGGCGGGCAGAGTGCCTTGCCTGGCTGGTGGGACAGAGAGCTCCTGGGGCACCCGACAGAGGCCGTGGGTGCGGAGGGGCATGCAGGCCAGGACACTGCCAGCAAGAGCAGCGGGGTGGGAGGGTGGGGGTGGGGTGGGGCTGGAGGCCAGCCCAGGGGGCATGGGCTAGGGGAGGGCCGGCCCTGAGAGGGGCCTGGGGCCCTGCAGTCACCAGGTCTGAGCGAAGCCCTCTGGTCTCCAGGAGGCGCTGTCCCAGGCGGCACCCCGACTGCCAGTCCCACAGCCCTCGGTGCCCTGCCTGCCCAGCAAGGTCTCGGGCACTGGGATGACAGGAGGCATCACAGTGGTGTGGGCAGTGCCTCCCCGGTGCCGCGGGCCAGGCGGCCATCTGGCCAGGAGCGGCCCTGGGGCCCCGCCCCGCAGCTGCTGCAGAGACCAGGCGGCCGGGTGCCCGGCGAGGAGCCCCGCCGATGGCGACGGCGGCAGCTGCGGGGTGACAGGGCTGGCGTCGCCCGCGCTCCCCGAGCGAGCAGGCAGCACTTTTTGTTGGAAACATCTGGCCAAGGGACCCCAAAGCGGCTGCAGCAGTGACCGGCGGCGACAGGCTGGGCCGTCCCCCACCATTCTGTCTGGGGGCGGAAGGGGGTCCTTGGGGCGGGGCTGGCCCTGTCCGCAGGGTGCCCGTCACAGGGCCGGCTCACAGGGGCGCAGACAGGACTGGGCGCGGCCCCGAGTCGGGTGTGGGCTCACAGTGAGTTCCGGTGAGTGAGCCAGGGGGCCTGGGCCGCCTCGGTGCAGCCTCCGAGATGCTGCTGTTCCTCAAATGGGCCGCAGGCCCACGAGCAGCCCACAGAGTCCCCCCGTCTTCCACGAGAGGGCGCCCTCCGGGCCCCTGCGGCCCGGGCTGCCACCCCAACCATCTCTCGCCCTCTGCCTCCCCCTCCCCTCCCCACAGCGTCTGGGGTCCAGGATGGGGAGCGGGATGAAACCCCTCCAGGGAGAGCGGTGGGTGGGACAGTCGCGGAGGGTCCCCGGGAAGGTCTGTGGGGTGAGTGATGGACAGAGTCGGACTGTTGTGGGGTGACCCTCAGGTCAGGCGTCTGCCAGGCCTCTCGCTGGGCCCTGGGGGCAGGGCGCTGCCTGGGGGTGCCCGGCCACGCTGGGACACCGCACTGGGTGTGTGTGTGTGGGGGGGTGCGGCCAGAGGGTCCGCGGGGAGAGGCCGCGAGGGACCTGGGAGCCCCCTTGCCCAGGAGTGCGTGTCCCCCAGCGGGAGGCAGTCCTCCCTGGGGAGCGACCCGCTGTCCTGTCCGCCCAGAGGCTGGGACTGAGCCTCAGTTTCCCCTGTGGGAGGCGGTGGGGGCTGCCCCTGCCCCTGATGGCTGTCTATACCGCCCGCTGAACTCTGACCCGTGAAGAACAAAAGTGCCCCCTTCCCCGCCATGGACCCCCTCCGGGGAGAACTGGTCTTCCTTCTTCGCGGGGGTGGCCATCAGCCCCGCCCCGCGGGGGGTCAGAGGGCGTGTCTGCGGGGTTAGGGCCCCTCTGCCTCCGGCCCTCGGCTGCCCCCAGCGGACTGTGGGGGCCCGGGGACCGTGGGCACCGCGGGGAGCGTCCTGGCGGCCTCCGCGGTCACAGCCCGACCCCGGGGGCACCGGGCCGAGTGCGTGCCCTGGCGCAGCCCCGCGCCCTCTCCTCCCTGTCGGAGCCGCCACGTGTCCGCGTCTTCCTGGGGGCGGGGAGTTCCTGGAAGCCCCCCGGGGCGGGCCGCCCCGCAGCCGGGCTGCACCCACGGACGGTCGCTCCAGGTCCGCAGTGCGGCAGCCTCCCCGCCCCCGGCCTCCGGCCCCCGCCGTCCGCCCCGCCTCGGCGCCGGGCAGGGTCCCGGCTGGTCCTCCCGGGCCATCGCAGCGGCGCCCCCCTTACCCCCGCGGGGGGCGGCCCAGGAGGGGCGCGTTCTGGTGTCACACTGACCCGCACCCCACCCCCACCCCCGGGAGGCAGCAGCTGGATGCGTCCCGGCTGCGGCCGCTCACGGAACAAACCGGGGAAACTGAGGCCGGAGGGCGTGGCCGGGGCTGGCCGGCGGCGCGCGCTGGGTCGTGGGCCCACCCCGGCCCCGGCCCGGCCCCCGCCCTCCCTCCCGGCCCGGGTGGGGGCGCAGGCGGCGGAGGCGGATGTGGGCGGGCGGCCGGGCGGGGTGCGCGGGGCGGGGACGGGGCGGGCCGGCGGCGGGACGGAGCGGCGGCGGCCGGCCCAGCGCGCGCGCAGCAGGCACCGGGGACGCGAGCCGCGGCCGCGCACGATCCCCGGCCCGGCGCGAGGCCCGCCCGACAGCGCCCGCCCGGCCCGGCCCGCGGGGATGCGGAGCGGCGGGCGCCGGAGGCCGCGGCCCGGCTAGGCCCGCGCTCGCCCGGACGCAGCGCCCGGTGAGTCCCGCCCGCCGCCCGCCGGGGCCCGGATTTCCTCCCCGCGCCGCCGCTTTGTTCCCGGCCGCCGGGCCGCGCAGCCGGAATGGAGGCGCGGGAGCAGGAAGTGGCCGCGGCCGCCTGGGCGGGGAGGCGCGGGCCGGCGACCGGGGGTGCGGGCCGGCCCGGCTCCCTCTTGACCTTGGGAGGCGGCCGCCGGCCCGCGAGGCCCGGGCTGGGGCGCAGGGGCGCGGCCGGGGCTGGGGGCGCCCCGAGGCCGGGCTCCCCAGACGCGCTGCGGGCGCCGGGCCAGTGCCGCCCGGTGTCCCGGAGACGCAGGGGCCTTAGGGAGAGGCCGGCCCGGCCACGGTTCAAGTTGGAGGGGGGCCGGGAAGGAGACCTCGTCCTCCCGCAGACAGAGTGGTCCGAGGCGCCCACAAAGGACGGCTCCCCCACTGGCTCGACTCTGCTTCCTGGTGTGGGCCCCCCGCCCCCCCCAGGCTGGGCCTGGAGGACGCTGGGTCTCGGTCCGAGGTGGGGGAGGGTGGGTAGACGGGGGCATGGCCTGTGCCCTGCGGCCAGAGGGCCTCTTCCTCCCCCCGGGCCCGCGGCTCCAGGCCCCCCTCAGCCCCCAGCTGGTCCCAGCATCTGGGTTCCCTGCCCACCGGCGGAGGGTACGCCCGCAGCCCAGTGTTTGGGGCAGAGGAAGGGCCCTCAGAGACAGGCTGCTGTGAAAGTTGTGATTTTATAATAATCACAGGCGTGTGCGGCGAGGGCCAAGGCACCGGGCGCGGGGCAGGTGGGCGCGGGCGCGGGCGCGGCGTGCGTGTCTGCGGACGCACGCCCCGTGTGCGCACAGATATATTTTTACACATGGGCTCCGGACAGCTGTCCGGCTCTGTCAGCGCGGGCCCTGGTGGGGGTAGGGGGACAACCGGAGGCCAGCCCTCTGCCTCCAGGCCACGCCCACCCAAGTGTCACCAGAGCCCCGAGCCCAACTCGCCTGGGCTCAGAGCACGGTGCCCAGGGCCCGGCTGAGCACGTGGGCACTTCCTCCGGCAAAGGGTGTCTTCCCTGTCGTGGCGTCAGGCGGGTCTAACTGCCCATCAAAATTCAGCCTCGGTCAGTGCAAAGCCACCTCCTCTGGGTGCCCAGCCCCCGCCTCGGGCCAGGGAAGCCGGGCGGCTAGAGAAAGACCCACATTGGGATCCATTCCAGGGGTCCTGGGGGGCTGCCCGGCTTGGGGGGGTGGGGTCCTGGAGAGGAGTCTGTGCAGGGCCTACCGACTGGAGTCCCTGTCTGGGGGGTTGCAGAGGCCTGGGATGCCCGGAATGGGTGATGTGGGCACTGGGTTTTGAGGGATGCCTAGGAGTTTACCCAGCAGGGGGCAGTGGGGAGGGCCATGCCAGATGAATGGCCAGCGTGTCTGCTCAAGAGAGGGCTGCTGGTGGGCCCTGCGGGGCGGGCATCCGGCCTGCGTGCGTACAGCCCCCCTTTGTCGCCGCCCGGACCCTGTAATTAGGGGTCTGCAACCACCCTGGACGGGGGTTCCCTACAGACGGGACCTGTCTGAGCTTCTTTGTCGCCAGTGCCCAGGCCGACCCGGCTAAACCAGAGGGGCTGGCCCACAGGGGCCGGATGAATGATGGAGATTCAGGCTGGTGGGGCCTGTGGTTTAGGAGGGGCCTGGGGTTTGGGGAGGGTTCACACCACCCTAGAGGGCGCCCGGTGCCCGCGCCAGCCACCCACACGCTGGCCCTGCCGTGGCTGTTTGAGCGGCTTGGCTTCCATTCCCAGCCTGGCACAGGGAGGGGCTCTGTGCCCGGCCCCGGGGGACCCGAACACCACGGAGAGGGGCAGCAGGCATCCTCAGCAGGGGGTCGGAGGTCAAGTGCCTGGGGCTGACGCAGCCGCGGGCTGCCTGGAGGAGGTGGTGTTCGCTGGGTTGGCAGGTTAGGGAGGGCCTTGGGGAATGTGAGTGGTTAGTACAAAGGCCAGGGGAGTGGGTATGGGCACGGAGGTGCCCCGGAAGCTTCGAGGGCCTGGGGTCCGGGAGGGTGGGGGGACCTAGGCCCAGGGAGCAGGTGGCGGGGACGAGGGTGAGGGGCAGAGATTGCGGGCGGCTGCACAGGAAGGTGGGCCCGGGCTTCGGCCCCGGGTGGGACGGGCCTCCTGCGCTCGCCGCTGGGTCAGCGAGTGGCCCCAGCTGGACACGGCCTCACACTGCCCTTCGCTTCCCCCAGAGGCCGTGGGCACCGCTGGGCTCGGGGAGACCCGCGGAGAGCGGAGCGTGAGCGACCCCCGGCACCATGACCGACGTGGCCATCGTGAAGGAGGGCTGGTTGCACAAACGAGGTGAGCGCCCGGGGCGGGGCCTGGGGGCTTCCCTTGGGGGCAGGGGCCTGGCAGCTGGGTGGCTGGGAGCCCGAGGCTGCTGGGCGGCCCAGGTGAGCATCCCAGGCACAGCGTCTCTATGGTGTTCAGGGCCCGGCCTGGCGGACCCCTGGGTCGGGGGAGGTAAGACGGGGCTGGAGGGCAGCTGGCGATGAATGGCCGCCCGGTGGGGCCCTGCTGGCGGGACAGCCACGCCACCTCCCGCCCGCTTTCCTGGAAGGCGGTGAGGGCTTGGGGCCGGTCCAGGGCCTGGCTCACAGTGGCCCGGGGCACTGCCCAAGGGCTCCTGAGGGCAGGGCGGGGCGGCTGGGCCTGGCCTGGTGCCTACCTCAGGCCTGGGCTGGGCCTGGGCTATGGGAGAGCTCTCTGCACACTGGGCCCCGGGCGCGGGCATGTTTGGGCTGCAGCCCGGTGCCCGCCCAGCCTCCCTTCCTCACTCCCTTGGCCCTGTGCCCCGGGCGGTGCTCGGACAGGAGCTGCTGAGATGGGAGCTGAGGCCTTAGCCCCTCACCTTCCAGCCCCGCCGCCCCCGCTGCTCAGGGCCAGGCAGGGGGGTGACAGGCCTTCCACCCTGGTGCCCTGTGCAGCCACTCCCTCCTCCTTCCTCCGGAAGTCCTGGTGGCCCCACGCCCCCAGCCCCCAGCCCCCAGCCACCTCTCGCTAGCTCTCTCACAGTTGGGGCGAGGGGTCCCTCTCCCCACCCCAGGGTCCCACCGGCTGTTGTGGGGGGAACCTCAGACTCTGATGGGCAGACAGGGAGAACTCACACGCTCAGGGCCAGGGCGGGGGCAAGAGCGTGTGTTGTGGGAGGGGTTTTGTGGGATGCATAGGAGCTCCCCACTATGCAGGGAGGCTGCAGCAGCAGGGTGCAGGCACAGAGGGATGGCAGCGACTTGGGGCTACAGAGCTTGGCGTGGGGGGTGGAGGATGTGGTCAGCCTTAGCGCTCCGTGGGGCAGCTGCGGGGGGGGGGGTAGTCCTCGCTGGGCCTTGAGAAGGAGACGAGGAGGCGGAGGGGCCTGTGGTCCGTAGGGAGACCTCTGCCTGGTCCCCGCGAGGCCCCGGCACCCGCCTGCCTCCTTGGTCCCCTCCCCAAGGCTCACCACTCCTGGTTCCCGGAGTCCTGCTCCCTGTGCGGAGCCCCCATCCGGCCCTGCTGTCGGCCTCCCCTCAGCCCTCTCGGGCCGGAATCGGGGACCCCCACACCCCCCCCTCCCCTCCCCTCGGTGCCCGGCAGCAGCACAGAAACTGCCACCTGGGACCAGTGCCTCTTGACCTCGGCAAACGTTTGTTGACTGAATGTTAGATCAGGAGCTGGCCCACAAGGTGGGCCAGCCAGGGTGGGGCCTTCTGAAGGCCGGGGGCCTGAGTCAGCCCAGAGGGGCGTCTGAGCCCAGTGCCGTCCTGTGTCCCTCTCCAAGGGCCGGTCCATTGGGCTCCCCGGGCCTTGGTTTTCCCATCTGTGTAATGGGAGGGGTGGTCGGGGAGGCCTGGAGTAGGGCATGTGGCTGTGGGGCCTGACCCGGGTGCAGTGAGGCCCTCGGCCTCCGGGGCAGGAGAGGGGCTGTGTCCCCCACACATGCTCTTCCTCTTCCGGGTGGGGGCGGTGGGGGCGGACGGGCAGTGGGAGTGGGAGGGCCCTGCTCTGGGCAGTGGGTCTGCTCCTCCCAGGCCCCGGTCCCACCTGCCCTGCTCACGGAGGAAGGTCTGTAACATGGGTGCCCTCATGCCCCCTGCTCCCTGTTCCTGGGGACCCCAGGACCTCTGATGTTCTCTGGCTCCCCACAAATGTTTGGGCGCTTCCTTGGTGCTGGGCTTTGGGGCAACCCGGTGAGAGGGTGGAGTCCTGGGGCGGATGCTGGGAAAGGGGTGGCTTTCGGTGGGTTGTTGGGGGACTCGGGACCCCCAGTGTGGGGCTGAGGTCCGTGGAGCCAGTGGACGGGAAGCACCACTCTCTCTGGGGTCGGGGAGGGTCAGGATCGCGTCCTGGCCGTGGACGGAGGCAGGAGGCCGGCCTGTGCAGATCTGATGGCGGGACGGGGCGCGGGGAGGGGCGCGGGCCTGCTGAGCGGGGCACCGGCCTCGTTTCCTCGTCTCACCCGGCCGTTCCCGAAGGGCCGCTGCCCTGCCACCCCCTGCGAGAAGCCTCCCAGGCTTCCTCCTCCCGCTCCTGGCTGACCCTCTGGGCTGCCTGCTGCCTCTCAGCGAGGAGGGGGGAGCTCTGGGCTGGGAGGGGTCCCAGATCTGCCCCAGGGTAAGCAGAGGGCCCCACCTTCAGGCCTGGCCCGGGGTGGCATTCAGAGCATGGGAGGGGGTGGGAGCTGTCCTCCTCCAGGGCCTGCCCCCTGAGGCCCGTCCCGGCCCCGCCCCCTCCCTGGCCGGTAGGTTAGGAAGCGGCTGTCCTGCATCCCGCCAGGGCTGGGCACAGGGCAGACGGCCACCCCCAGGCCCAGGGGTTGTGTGGGCATCGCAGGGGCAGGTGGCTGGCTGTGCGGGGCAGACCCTGGGCCCAGGCTCCTCCACTCCGTGGGCAGGTGGGCGGTGGGCACCCATCTGTGGGGAGGGACCCCGGGCTGAGTTCTGGGGGTCCTGACGCTGCTTTAGCCAGAGCAGCCGGGGGCAGAGTCCCCGTTCTGGGCCTGCACTGACCATGGGGTCCAAGCGCACCCTCGGGCCTCATGTCCGTGTGCCCCGTGGGGGGCTGGTCCCCGAAAAGTGCTCCAGCTGCTGGAGGCTCGGGTGCTGGGGGGCAGCGGGGCAGGTGTCTCTGGGGGGGGGGGGCACCTCCTGAGCCCCGAGCGGGTGTCCCCAGCGATGGGCCGGCTTCGGAGCATGAGCTGGACATCCTGGGTGACCGCGACCCCCGCGTGGGGGAGACACGCCGGCCGGCCGTGTGGGGCTGGTGGGCTGGTGTGGCCCCAGCTGCGTTTTCAAGGCCGTGGTCTGTGCTGTGAGCCCCCATGGTGCTCAGCTCTGTGTCCGGAGCGGGTCTGGCTGAGCTTGGCGGTGGCCTCGGCCTTGTCTAGGCTGCGCTAAGGCCGCGGCCGGTCCACGCGGCTGGTTTGGGGCAAACCCTGAGGCTGCCCTCCTGCCCGCTGTCCCTGACGCCCACCGGGTCCCACCCTCCGAGCCCATGGTGTGTCCCCAACCCAGGTGGGCCGCCCGGACCAGGTGGGCCAGGAAAGGGCAGGGGCCCTGAGAGCGGAGGCCCAGGGTGAAGGGAGGGGCCTGCTGGAGGGGGCGGCCGGGACGGAGGGGCACCTGGGCCGGTGCAGGCGGCAGCTGGCCGTGTGAGCCAGGAGGGGCGGGCCTGGGTGACATCACCGGGCCACGGTCCCGCCAGCCGGGGTTCGGGGCGGCGCGAGGGGAGCCCCTGTGGGCGCGAGGCTCCCTGCCTGGACGTGGTCACCGGTGTGGTCTGCCCGGTGTCTGGGCCGTGTGTTCCCGTGCCTCAGTTTACCTTCCCCCAGGAGCTGCGCCAGGAGGGTCCTGTGGGCACGAGCTCCGCGGGCCCAATCCCCGGTGGGTCTCAGGCCTGGCCTGACCCTCCCCAGCTCCGGGCCAGAGAAGGGCGCCCTCGCCTCCTGCCCAGGGGGTCCCGGCATCCGGGGAAGTGCGTCCGGGGGCCCTCCCTCTCCCTCCCTCAGGCGCAGCCGGCCCGCCTCTCGCTGTGGAGCAGGCATCATTGTGCCCGCACGTGGCCCTGAGATGGGAGATAGACGTCTGTGTTGCTGACACAGCCCTGCTCCGTCCCGGGCCTGGGCCCTGCGGGGCGAGGGGTGGAGTGTGCAGCCGGCCCTGTGGAGGGACAGCCATCACGCAGGGACAGGCCTGTGGGGCCTGTAACCCACCGCTGAGCGCCAGCTGCCGTGGAGGCCCCGAGGGGCCGCGTCCACGGTGCCGCCTGGGGCTCAGCGGGGCCGCGGGGAGCCTGCTGTTGCCCTGGCTGCAGAGTCGGGCGCCCAGGTCCCGTCCGGGTCTCCCCACCCCCCCGGCCCCCCGCAGTGCCCGCGGTCCACGGGGCGGCTTGTGCAATGCCCACGTCCGAGGGTCCGGCACTGGCCCTGGAGCAGGTCCGAGCAGGCGGTCAGGCCCGCGGTAGAGCAGGGGCCGGGCCTCAGTGCTAAGGACGGGGCCTGGGAGGCGGCCCTGTCCCTGCGGCGGCTCCTGGGCCAGCTGGCTCTGGCTGTGGCCGTGGCCGTGGCCGGGCCGGCCTATGTGGGGCTGAGTTTCCTGTTTTGTGAGTGTGTTGAGTTCTCCCTTCAAAACAAACAACAAAAGAGGAAGCTTGGCTCTGGCCGGTGTGGCTCAGTGGATAGAGTGTCGGCCTGTGGACTGCAGGGTCCCAGGTTCGATGCCAGTCAAGGGCACAGGCCTGGGTTGCGGGCTTGATCCCCAGTGGGGGGCGTGTGGGAGGCAGCCGGTCCATGATTCTCTCTCATCACTGGTGTTTCTCTCTCTCTCTCCTTTTCTGAAATAAAACAACAGCAGCAGCAGCACATGTAGATATAAAAAAAGAGGAAACCCGGGCCTCGCGGGGGGCGGGGGTGGGGAGCACTGCCTCTGCCCGGGTCCCAGGTGGCCCCTTGTGGGCTGAGCCCTGTCTCCTTCCTGGGTGCCGGGTGCTGTCAGCACAGCTGCCCTGTGCGGGGCCAGACTCGATGGGGCCCAGGAGGGCGGGCCCAGGCCCCGGACAGCCTCTGCCACCACCCCGCCACCTCAGGCAGCAGAGCGCATGGTGTGCAGACGGGAAACTGAGGCCTCGGCCGAGAAGGGGTGGGCGCGGCGTGCGGTCCTGGCCGCGAGCGCTCAGGGGCCCGGGTTGCATCAGGCTGGTTCCTGGAAGTGCCGCGAGGCGAGGGCAGGGCACACCCAGCGGAGCCGGCCAGCACCTCCCGGGAGCCTGCCTGTAACCGGAGCCGCTGCTGTCGACCTGCCCACTCCCGGGTCACCCCACAGCGGGCACACGCTGCCCCCTCCTCGCCCGTGCCCTGCCCGCCTGGGCCCTGCTCAGCAGCCCCACCAGAAGGGCCCAGCCCCGGCCTGGCCCCGGGCAGGCTGGCAGAGGGGCTGGGGCTGCAGGCTGGCATGCGCGCTCCCTCAAGACCAGGAAATAACCGGCCTGCAGCTCAGGACGAGGAGCGGGTGTGGGGCTTTGGGTGGGAGCCCCGGTGGTCCCCTCAGCCCACTGCCGCTGGCCCCGCCTGCCCAGGAAACAGGCCTAGGCTGAGAAGCGGTGGGCGCGGTGTGCGGTCCTGGTAGCGCCGTCAGCGGTGGGGGCTCTGGGCACCGAAGATGCCTTTGGTGGGAGCCAGGGCAGAGACCCCACATGGGGAGCCCTCAGCTGGGGAGGGGCTGAGGAGGGAATGTGGCCGGCCTGGGTTTGGGGGCCTGAGGGATGGCAAGGGTGGGTGTGGCCAGGGACTTGGGGCGATGCTGCCGGGGATGGGGGCGCACGGCCAGCCACCATGTCCCCGAGGGCAAGGTGGTGGGGAGGGCGTCCCCCCGTGGGTGTGGGTGGGTTAGAGCAGAAATAACTAAGACGCGGGCCCTGCGAGATGGGGGCCTGTCTGGAGGACAGGGTCCCCCCTGGCCTGGCCCCCACACTCCCCCATGCGGGGGGCTTTTCCTGGGGGTGTTGGGGATGAAGGTTCCCGCCTGAGACAGGCTGGGCCCACTAGAGGCAGGGGTGTGGTTCCACCTCTGAGAGTTTTCGGGGAGGGTGTGGGTGTGGCCGGCCCCCATGGGCTCAGGACAGCCAGGGCCCTGGGCGGGGAGTGGGGGGGCTGCTGGGCACCTGCTGTCCTTCCCCAGAGGCAGGTGCACAGGAGGCCCGGTCCCTCCTGTGCCCTTGGCGGGACTGAGCCGTGCGGGGAGCATCTGCCCTCTCTGGCCGAGAAGATGCCGCTCCTGCCCTCTCTCCTCTCCTCGCCCGCCTGGCCGTTGGTGCCCTGCCCCGCGAGGCCCGTGAGCGGTGCCCTCGGAAGCTCAGTCCTGAGCGAGCACCCGGCCGACAGGGTGGGTGCCCTCCCTCGCCACCCGCTCCAGGGCCGTGGTCCAGCCGCCTGGGCCCGGGCAGGGGGGGCCCTCGAGGTGACCCCTGTGGCGGGCGGCGATGGATGGGCCGCTGTCAGCGAGGCCATTTGCTCGCTGCGCCGGGGAAGGTAAATGGGCGCCCGGCAGCTGTCGGGGATGGATGTGTGGTCGGCGGGGGACCGCGCAGTCGCCGCTGTCAGCTGGCGGCGCTCCCCGGGCCTGCTGGGGTGCACTTGGCTGTGGAGAAGCAGCCCGGCCCCGCCTGGCGCCCCGCCAGCGCCCGCGCCCGCGCCGCCACCAGCACTGCGGCAGAGTGTGCACCCGGCTCCCAGGCTCCGGCTCGCAGGGGACTGGCTCGGGCTCAGGGTGCGGCTGCGTGGCCGGGCCCAGTGCCCTCCGCCGTGTGCAGCAGCCCCCCACCCATGGCGCCCACGGTGCCTGCCCCCCCCTGCAGGCTCCCCAGAGAGTGGGAGGGGCCCCTGGTGGGGACCCCGAGAGCTGAGGGCCTTGGGGCAGGAAGAGGTGGGCAGCCCTGGTCCGGACGTGGGCTGACCGCGTGGGGGAAGGTCGGGCACAGTCCCCTCCCTGGTGGCTGGGCAGGACTGGTCTCAGAGGAGCCGTGCTGCCCTCCTGCCTGCCCAGGGCTGGCTTCCGAGAGAGCCCGGGGGACCGTGCAGCGCCCCATCCTGCTCGCCTGGCACCAGCGGGCGCCAGAGCCCCAGCCCCTGCCCCAGCTCAGTCCCAGGGCAGCCCTGGCTCCCGTTGGTCTCCTGGCTGGGAGCCGAGCTGGGGGACCTGGGCCCCGTGGTGGCCCCAGGGCTGTGCCCAGGCCCGTGTGGGCCGCAGCGCGTCCAAGTGTTTGCACGGCTGGGAGTGGGGCCTCCCGTGTCCGGGCTGCCTGCTGGGTGTGAGCGGCGGCGCTGCAGGGCCAGGTCCCACTGCCCCCCGAGTGCCCGGAGGTCACCCTGCCGGTGGGCGGGCGTGTGGCCCCGGGGAGGGGGGAGCAGGGGACCCGCTCAGGGAGCCGCGTCCTGAGGGCAGACTCGAGCTTTCCGTCTGTTCCCTGCCCGTGTCTGTGCCCAAGTGAGGGCTCTGCGCCTCCCGTTGCCGGCACCCCGATGTGTCCGCCACCCCCCCTGCCCCCGGGCCTCAGGACAGAGGCCGGCCCACAGGTATCCAGTGGCCGAGAGGACAGCAGCGGCCGTGGAGTGGCCGCCTCCCGCACTGCCCGCTCCGTGTCCGCTCTACCCGTCTGTGCGGGCGGCCGCCGGCCTGCTGTCCGGTCTGAGCTGAGCTCATTCAGGCTCGGCCCCGTCCCAGCCCCTGGGTGGCCGCCGCCTGACCTCTAGGCGGGCACCTGAGACACTGAGAAAGGCTCTGTGTGTCTGGGCGCCTCAGCCCGCCCTCCAAGGCCCCGGGTTCCGCCCCCTGGAGGGGTGTCTGGGCTGCACGGAGCTCCCACTGCCTGCTGCCTGGCTTTGGGCTCAGCCAGGTAGGGTGTCGCTCCCATGGGTCCCCCCTAGCTCTGGGTTCCAGAACCTTCCCGGCCCTGGGGGTGGCTTGAGGGCAGGTGCAAGGTCACATGGTTGGGGTGGGCCCTGGGAACTCTGTCCCGCCCTTCCAGGGAATCCCACTGGGGAAACTGAGGCTGGCTGCTGTGTGGGCTGTGGAGCCCGGGACACGTGCCCCTGCGTGTGTGTGCGGCGCGGGGCGCGGGGCGCGGGGCGCGGTGGGGGCCGGCACAGTTGGTGCCTCAAGATGGATTTTCGGCTGCACGGCGAGGGCGCATCACGCTCCCCGCTCAGCTGGCGTCCCGGGGAGCGGCAGCTGGCGGGGTGCGAGGCCCTCCATCAGGGCCGACAGCTCCAGCAGGCGCGCAGGGGGTGGGAGCGGCAGCGGGTGGCCGCGTGGCGCCGTGGGGAGGACCTGGGAGGCCGGCCGCACCGCGTGGGCCTGGGCGTGGGCGACCACAGCGCCTGTCCCCGGGCTCAGGGGGAGCTGGCTGGAGACCCGGTAAATGCCGTGGGGTGGGGCAGGGGGCCTGGTGGAGACCCCACGGGAGCCAGGGACACAGCCTGCAGGCGGGCGCCCTGGGAAAGGCCCTGGGGTGGCTGGAGCCCCGTCTCCCCAGCAGCCCCCCAGCAGCCCCGGGTCCTGGAGGGCGAGGGGCCTTGGAGGCCACACCAGAAGCCACAGCTGTGGCGCCCGGGTGACGGCTGCCGGGACCTCTACACGGGATTGGAAGGGCGGGTGGGGGCGGGGAGGGTCGGACCCATTGGCGGTGGTTTCGGGCCTTTGCTCTTGTCCTGGGCTCCGCTGGCCCAGAGCTTAGGGACCGGCCCCCCGCCCGCTGGCTCCTCTGCGGGAGTGGCCGCCTAATTAGTAAGCCCTTCGCTGCGGCGCAAACGCCTTGCTCTGCAAAATGGAAATGAGGCGTTTTTTCTGGGTGTCAGTTTGAAAAATGACGGTCGCCGGCACAGCGCGGAGGACATCTGCTCGCTTCTGCACAGAGGCCTGTGTGCGGCTGATGTCGCGAATCGGGGGAACCTCCGCGTGCTCCGGGTGACCGCGGTGGGTGTGGGGTCGGGGGCGCAGGTCCCGCCTCTGGGCCCGATGAGCACGGTCCCGGGCGGTGGGCTCTGTCCTGGGTGCCCGGCCAGAGGGTGTGCTGTCTCCTCCACGGATGCCAGGCTCCGTCCCCCCCCCCCCCACCCCCCCGCCCGGGTCGGCCGTGGGAGCTGCCCGTTGGCCCCGTCACTGCAGTAACCCTTTCGGCCGACAAATGGCCGCCCCGAGTGGGGGGAGAGTTCCTGGCCCTGCGGCCCCAGCAGGTGGCTGTAGCTAGTGCTTCAACTGTTGCTGCAGAGTCACACTGGCTTGGTGCCACCTCCTCCAGGAAGGCCCTCTAGATTGGGCCTCCCCACAGCCGTGCCTTCCCCCACGTCCAGGTGCCCACCTGGCCCCTTCCCACCCGCTCCTGTGGGAATTGGGGTCAGAGCTCACGCATTTGGGGGTCCTGGGTGCCTCTGGCCCGGCACCGGCAGTTGCCTGATCGCTGCGGGCTGGGGTCCGAGGGTGGGGAGCGGCCGGCGCAGCCTCACAGCTCTGTGTCCCAGGGGAGTACATCAAGACCTGGCGGCCCCGCTACTTCCTGCTCAAAAACGACGGCACCTTCATCGGCTACAAGGAGCGGCCGCAGGACGTGGAGCAGCGCGAGTCGCCCCTCAACAACTTCTCCGTGGCGCGTGAGTGAGCCCCACGCCGCGAGCAGGGCCTCGGGGACCCCTGGCCCCTGTGTCTGGGACCCGCAGCTCCCGGGGCCGGCTTGGGCAGCGCTGGCTCCGTGTCACCTCGGGACCTGCCATCTCTGGCCGGTGGGCGTCTCTGTGCCAAGTTCAAGGCCGTGCCCCGGAGCTGTCCCCGGCACCCTTGCTCTGCAGGCGAAGGCCGGCTGAGTCGGGGCAGATTCTGGTTTGGAGCGGCCAGCGGGGGCCAGGGGGAGCCCAACAGTGTGGGGGCAGGACGAGAGTGCATGAGGGGCACCCAGCTCTGGGAGCCTCTGTCACCCCCAGGGAGAGCCTGTGGCTGCCCCCCCCGCACCTCCCCCCTGCAAGGCTGCCAGAGGCCCGGGACCCCCGCCGGCTGCGTGTGCCTCTGCCCCCAGCTTTGGTGGGGAGGGGGGCACGGCTGGCCCGGGAGAGCTCGCAAAGCCGGGCAAACCGGCCTCGTTCCGTCATTCCACCCGGGAGGGGCGGTGGGGGGGGCAGGTTGACCCTGCCCGTGGGGCTGAGGACGCGGAGGCAGGGGGTGGAGGAGGCTGAGCCGGGGGGGGGGGGGGGCGGCCTTCTCGCCCGGCCACCCTTCCCTGTGCTCTGCCCAGAGGCTGGCCCCTAACAGCCAGGTGGGTGGGGGCGTGATGGGCTCATTAACTGAGCCCCAAGCCCGTCTTGGGCTGCTGACTGGGATTCGGGGTGCAGTGCCTACTGTGGGTGTCCCGGATTCACCCCAGGTTTCTCTATACACGCTCCCACCCTCCGGCCAGCTCTGCCTTCCAGCCACCAGCCTCCCCAACCCCAGGTTCTGGCCCAGGGTCTCGGGGGGATGTGGCTCAGTGGGCTCCCTGCCTGCAGGTGTGCGGAGGTGGGGTGCCCTGCCACCTCGCTGCCCTGTGCCCGCTGCAGGGGCCGGGGCATGGCCAGCGCCCCCTGCCCCCCGAGGGCATCAGGGGTGGGGTGGCAGAGCTGCCGCCTAGTGAGTCTCCCCAGGGAGCGGAGGGGGGGGCCCAAGTGAGGGGAGACCCAGGAGGCAGACATCCCCACCTTGGCATCCCCATGGCTGTGGGGGCGGCCTGGCTGGGGAGGAGACCCCTCGGGAGTGCCCCCCAGGCTGAGGCACGAGGGTGGGGTGACCTCAGAGGCAGATGGAGGTGGGCACTGGCCAGGGGGCTGCCTGAGTGGGTGGGGCTGGGGCTCCGGGCCTCTGGGGGTGGAGTCAGCAGTGGGGACGAGAAGCCAGGCCCTGGTTTGGGCCCAGGGGCTCGGGACGTGAGTGGGAGGGGGGTGTGCACAGGCCCAGGAGGCCTGCCTGTCCCCGGCCTGTGGTGAGGGCGGCCCCTCCGTACCGGCCAGCCCAGAGCCCTGCTCTCGCCCCAGCCTGGCAGGCCGCTCCCTATCTGGGCCCGGCTGAGCCCTCTGTCGCCAGGGCCCAGGCGCTGGGATGGTAAAAGCCCCCCCCCCCCCCCCCCCGCCTCACAGGCTGGGCCAGGATCTGTCCTAGGAGCCCTCAGAGACCCCCACATGCACTCACGCCCCTCTTAGCCTGACCATCCCCGCAGCTCTGCACAGCAGGTGTGCCTGGCGCAGGGGTGCGTGACCCTGGGGTGAGCCTGGCTGCAGGGGTGCGTGACCCTGGGGCAGTGATGGCGAACCTATGACACACGTGTCAGAGGTGACACGTGAACTCATTTTTTTGGTTGATTTTTCTTTGTTAAATGGCATTTAAATATGTAAAATAAATATCAAAAATGTAAGTCTTTGTTTTACTATGGTTGCAAAGATCAAAAAATTTCTATATGTGACACGGCACCAGAGTGAAGTTAGGGTTTTTCAAAATGCTGACACGCCAAGCTCAAAAGGTTTGCCATCACTGCCCAGGGGTGAGCCTGCTGCAGGGGTGCGTGACCCTGGGGTGAGCCTGGCTGCAGGGGTGTGTGGCCCTGGGTGAGCCTGCTGCAGGGGTGCGTGACCCTGGGGTGAGCCTGGCTGCAGGGGTGCGTGACCCTGGGTGAGCCTGCTGCAGGGGTGCGTGACCCTGGGTGAGCCTGGCTGCAGGGGTGCGTGACCCTGGGTGAGCCTGGCTGCAGGGGTGCGTGACCCTGGGTGAGCCTGGCTGCAGGGGTGCGTGACCCTGGGTGAGCCTGGCTGCAGGGGTGCGTGGCCCTGGGTGAGCCTGCTGCAGGGGTGCGTGACCCTGGGTGAGCCTGCTGCAGGGGTGCGTGACCCTGGCCCCGGTGCCTGCCTCTCCCGCTGTGCGTGTGGTGCTGGCGTGTGCGGCCCAGCATGCGTGTGCTCGGGTGGCTGTGCTCCCGGCCGGTCAGCCTGTCTGCACCCCTGTGTGAGTCCTGCCCCCCAGCCCCCGGGCGTGGGGTGGCATCGTGGTGGGGGTGGTGTCCCCCAGCCGCCTCAGGACAGGCAGCCTCCCCCCTGGGGCTGGCTGTGGGGAGGGGGGAGATGGGGCCGGCAGTGGGCAGGCAGCTCTCACCAGTTCCCACCCTGCGGCCCCTCCCTGGGACCCCAGACCCCTCTCCCTGTGCCAGTCAGGGCCCCGTGCTGAGTGGGAGGGACACTGCGCCCCGAGGGCATGGATAGAGCTTCCCGGGACTGGGGGGGGGGGGGGTCTGGGCTCACCTGCGTCCCCCTCCCCCCCCAGAATGCCAGCTGATGAAGACCGAGCGGCCCCGGCCCAACACCTTCATCATCCGATGCCTGCAGTGGACCACGGTCATCGAGCGCACGTTCCACGTGGAGACCCCCGAGGAGCGGTAGGGCGGGCGCGGGCCGGAGGGGGACGGGGCGGGGGCAGGGGGAGGGGGCGGGCGAGGTGGGTGCTCGCCCCTCGCTCCCTGTGCTCCCAGGCTGTGGGGAGGGGATGCAGATCCCAGGGCAGCCGCCTCCTGGGGCCTCGGATGGGTGGGGGCGAGGCCCAGCCTGGGTAGGGCTAGGCTAGACCTTCGCTGACCGCCCGCAGGGAGGAGTGGACGACTGCCATCCAGACGGTGGCCGATGGGCTCAAGAGGCAGGAGGAGGAGATGATGGACTTCCGGTCGGGCTCGCCCAGCGACAACTCGGGGGCTGAGGAGATGGAGGTGTCCCTGGCCAAACCCAAGCACCGGGTGGTGAGGCCCGCTCCCCTCTGCAGCCCGACGCCCGGGACCCCCCTCCTCCTGTGCACAGTCTGACCACCAGAGCCCTGGGTAGAGTGGGAGGACGCTGGGGTTCCAGGAGGCTTGGGCGCTGTCACTCCCACCATCCCCCGAACCCCAGGGCTCGGAGTTGGGGTGCAGAGCCCCGGGCCAGCCCGGTGCCCTGACTCCGCCCGCCGCCCCCAGACCATGAACGAGTTTGAGTACCTGAAGCTGCTGGGCAAAGGCACGTTCGGGAAGGTGATCCTGGTGAAGGAGAAGGCCACCGGCCGCTACTACGCCATGAAGATCCTCAAGAAGGAGGTCATCGTGGCCAAGGTCGGTGCTGCCCGGGAGGGGGGCGGGGCGGAGCCCAGAGGTGGGAGGCGCTCACAGCCCGTCTTCCAGGACGAGGTGGCGCACACGCTCACGGAGAACCGAGTCCTGCAGAACTCGCGGCACCCCTTCCTGACGGTGAGTGGCCCCCACCCGAGGCCACCTGGGCGCCAGGGCAGAGTGCGGCCCTCTGTGCCCCGGGCTGAGGACTGGCGGGGGAGCTGGGGGCCTCCTGGCTGCAGCCTGGCAGCAGCGGGCCGGCCTCTGGGGTCACGGGGTGCTCCCTGACGCTGTGCTCGCTGCCCCGTGTGCAGAAGGGGCAGGTGACCTGGGGCCCCCTTTGCTCCGCCGGGTGGGGTCCCAGCCAGGGGCCCCTGTGCTGGGGTACTGGCCCAGGAGGAGTTTGGGGGAAATCCTTAGCCTGTGGGACAAGGAATCAGCTGGAAGTTGGTTTCCCAGCTCAGCCAGCTCCTGGCGGCACGGGCGACCCCTCTCCTCCAGGGTCTTGGGGGCCCAGCTCCCCCCGGGGGCCCTGGCCCTCCGCTCAGCCCTATGCTGGCCTCCTCTGCACTGACTGGGTCCAGGGCGGTGCCTGTGGGTGAGAGGTGGGCACGTCTGCCCTTTAGAGCGAGGCTGCCCCAGTGGGTGGAGCCAGAGGCAGCGGTGCCTGGAGGGCGCATCCTCCCCTTGTCTGGCCGAGGCCGGCCCTATGGGGGAGCCTCCGTGTTCAGGGAACTTGCCAGCCTCTGAGACGCCCCGAAACCTGGCCCAGCCTCACATCGCCCATCCCCCGAGCGGGCCTATGGGGGGAGCGGGCGTGGATCCAGCCTGTGCCCCTTGCAGGCCCTGAAGTACTCCTTCCAGACGCACGACCGCCTCTGCTTCGTCATGGAGTACGCCAACGGCGGCGAGGTAGGCTGCCGCGGGCCCCCCCTTTAGGGCCCCGCCCTCCCCTTAGGGCCCCGCCCCCTTGGGCTCACCTCTCCCCCTTAGGGCCCCGCCCTCCCCCTTAGGGTCCGCCCCTCCCCCCTAGGGCCCCGCCTGTGCGGGGTGGCGGGCGGCGGGCGGGGGTGGCGGGCGGCGGGCGTGGTGCGAGGCTCGGCTCCCCGCAGCTATTCTTCCACCTGTCTCGCGAGCGGGTGTTCCCCGAGGACCGGGCCCGCTTCTACGGCGCCGAGATCGTGTCGGCCCTGGACTACCTGCACTCGGAGAAGAACGTGGTCTACCGGGACCTCAAGGTGGGCGGGGCTCGGAGGGCGGGGTTGGGGCGGGAGGGGAGGGGCTGGGGAGGGCGGGACCGGGGCGGGAGGGGCGGGGCCGGGGCGGGAGGGGAGAGCGGGCGGGGCTGGGGCGCGGGCGGCGGGTGCTGACCGGAGACACCCCCCCACCCGCAGCTGGAGAACCTGATGCTGGACAAGGACGGGCACATCAAGATCACGGACTTCGGGCTGTGCAAGGAGGGCATCAAGGACGGGGCCACCATGAAGACCTTCTGCGGGACCCCCGAGTACCTGGCCCCCGAGGTGCGCGCCGAGCCCCGCCCCTTCCCGCCCGAGCCCCGCCCCTTCCCGCCCGAGCCCCGCCCCACCCCTTCCCGCCCGAGCCCCGCCGGTGCCGTCTGGGCGTCCGTGACCGTGGGCCGTCGTGTCCGGCAGGTGCTGGAGGACAACGACTACGGCCGCGCCGTGGACTGGTGGGGGCTGGGCGTGGTCATGTACGAGATGCTGTGCGGCCGCCTGCCCTTCTACAACCAGGACCACGAGAAGCTGTTCGAGCTCATCCTCATGGAGGAGATCCGCTTCCCGCGCACGCTCAGCCCCGAGGCCAAGGCCCTGCTGTCGGGGCTGCTCAGGAAGGACCCCAAGCAGAGGTGGGCGCGGGAGGACGGCGGGGCAGCGGCGGGCAGGCGGAGGCGGTGGGTCCCGGGCCCGCTGTGGCCCCCACACCTGCTCAGGAAGCCCCACCCACTCCACCCACGGCCGCTCTTGCCCCCAGCATTGTCCCCGCGGGGGCTCAGCCAGAGAACTGAGTCCCCCGCCCCGGGCGTGTCCCCCGCACTGACCGCACTGTCTGGCCCGCACTGTGCGGCGCTGTCCGGCGGCCCAGCCTCACCCCGGGAGGGGGCTGGTGGGTGTGCCGACAGGGGCGGGGGGCGGGCGGTGCGTGACTGGGCCCCGCAGGCTCGGAGGGGGCTGGTGGGTGTGCCCACCGGGGGGAGGGGGGGGGCAGGCGTGCGTGACCGGGCCTGGCCCCGCAGGCTCGGCGGCGGCTCTGAGGACGCCAAGGAGATCATGCAGCACCGCTTCTTCGCCAGCATCGTGTGGCAGGACGTGTACGAGAAGAAGGTGACGCCCACCCGCTCAGTCACCACACGCCCCCCGCGTCCACCGCTCACACGCCCACAGCCCCCGCTCGCCTGTGCACCCACTCTCCTGCTCACGCCCGTGCCTCCCCGGGCGGGTGGCTGCACTGGTCCCCGATCGCCGTGCGGGGCCCGTGTTCCCCGGAGGAGCCGGTGCCTGTGCGCCTGCGAGGGGTGCCCGTCCCTGGGGCCGCGCGCTGAAGGTGCCGTGGTGACTGGGAGACCCGCTGCTCCCTGGGCCTGGGGGAGGCAAGGCCCCCACACGGGACGCCGCTCAACAGCCCAAGTGGGTCAAGGACCACGGGGATGTCTGTCCCTCCATCCTGATTATCAAGGGGGAGCCCCCGGCAGCTGGGCCGAGCAGGCCCGTCCCCTGCACACCTTTCCAGGGGCCCTTGTCCCCTTCCCGGTTTATAAGAAGACCAGGAAGGGAAGGAAGAAAGTTAGGGGGAAAGAAAAGTGGGCGCTCTTCTCTTGCCTGAGAGCCTGGGGGAGTGTGTGGGGGGTGGGCTGCAGAGCTTGGCTGCACTACCTCCCGTCGCCTGCAGAGGCGGCTGTGCGCAGCCTCACCCTACCCTTGCAGGAGGGGCTCCTGGGCGGGGACAGCCATCCTGCCTGCAGTCCCCCTCCCAGTCCTGCTGTGGGCGGGCGGCAGTTTCCACCCCTGGAGACAGTGCGTGGGCTCAGCTCCCTGGGGTGGCGGTGGGGGTGCAGGGCCAGTCTGTGACCTGCCCGCCCCCACCCACCTGCCCCCGCAGCTCAGCCCGCCCTTCAAGCCCCAGGTCACCTCGGAGACGGACACCAGGTATTTTGACGAGGAGTTCACAGCCCAGATGATCACCATCACGCCCCCGGACCAAGGTGAGGGCCGCTCTCCCCGACTCCCCCCAAAACAACGGAACCAGGGTCCCCTGCCCGGGCCTGGGCCTCGGCTTTGATGGGAAGGGTCCCCTCTGGAGGGTGCTGATGGGGCGGGAGGGAGGGCCACTCCCCTGTTCCCGGCATGGGAGGGTCGGGGTCAGCGAGTCTGGAGCCTTCAGGGGCCTGCCTCAGTTTCCCTGTCCTCCCTGCCCGCAGACGACAACATGGAGTGTGTGGACAGCGAGCGGAGGCCCCACTTCCCGCAGTTCTCCTACTCGGCCAGCGGCACGGCCTGAGGAGGCCAGCCCGGTGCTGGTGACCCGCGGGCGCCACAGGCTGGACGCCGCCTCCGTGGGTCGGGAGGGGCCCGCAGCGCCGATCTGGAGCCAATGTTTCTCTCTGGAGGCGATGGAGGGACCACGCTCCTCCAGCGCGAGGACCTCGGTGCCGTGGGCAGGGCTGTCCGCACGCGCAGGGGAGGTCCTGCGGTTTTTCTTAATTTATTTCATCCAGTTCTCCAGATGTGGCCTCGCCTCCGGACGGATTCCGGTAGGAAACGCTGAGGACTGCAGCAGCCACGTGCACTTTGGGGTCCGGTGGCCCCTGCCCGCTCCCCGGCCCCTCCCGCCACCTGTCCCTGGCTGTCAGCTGTCCCCCCTCCCCTCGGGTGGGCCAGGGGCAGCCCAGGGCGACGGCAGGCGAGGACCGTGCGGAGCAGGCGGCTGAGCCCGTCACTGTGTGCGCTGTCCATGTGCGTTCGGGGCTCATCTTAGAGAAGAGCCCCCCGTCCCCCCATCCCCCCGTCCCCTCCCCGCCCCCCGCCCGTGCTTCCCCGGTAGCGCCTGTCCTGTCCTCCTAGCTTCTCTCCCGCCGCCCAGCCAGACACTGCGCTGCACCATGGCGTTTTTTTACATCAACTTTAGTATTTTTACTATTATGAGACTTCCCTCCGAATTCCTCAATAAAAACGGCTTTTCAACGTCGTGGCTTGTTTTGCTTGTGGGGAGCACCCCGTCCGGGCCCTGACACCCAGACAGCTTCTGAGGGAGGTGACTCCCCAGCTCACATAGACTTGCTGGAGGGGGTGTCCTGACGGTCCCTGTCCCACCTGGCCCCGTGCCCAGGCGTCATCTGACGGCCAGGAGGGACCCTGTAGGACCCAGAGCTGGCTGGCCCCCCCCCCTCCCTCCGTACCCCCAGGAGGGCGGGCTTCGGGCGCCACCTGGTGGCGAGGAGAGGAACGCCACCCAGCCCTAACCGTGTCAGCGCTTGGCAGGCAGGGCCCAGAGGACCTGGCTCCTCACCCTAAGTGGGTGGGCGCCCCCTGCAGGGTGCCCCGGGTGGGGGCGTCCCAGTCCTCGGTGGCCCTCTTCCCTCGGCTTTGACCGGCCGTGGGTCACAGCACAGCAGTGACGCCACCACAAGCAGCAGGTCACAGCTGAGGGAGGCCAGGGTCCAGGGAAGAAACGCCCGTCAGCGGGGCCTGTGCCCCCGGAGAGCAGCGAGGACCCTCAGGCAGTTACCTCAACGACCATCCACCCAGCCATCCCACCTCTGCCGCCCCCGCCCCCCCAAAGAACTGAAGGGGCCCCCAGAGACACTGCACCCACGTCCACAGCGGCAGCAGCCTCAGCGCGGAGATGTGGATGCAGCTGGGTGTCCGGGACGAGGACTGGGTAACGGTCTGGCCCGTCCGCACCCCGGGAAGTGCTCAGCCTCAGGACGGACACACGCCACCTGCTCCCAGAGGGACCGTGTCGTGCTCCGTGAACTAAGCCAGACACGGAAGGACGGGCCCTGTGCTGGGGGACCCACTCGTGAGGTCCCTGGAGGTCAGAGCCACTGGGACACAGCAGGTGGTGCCGCCGGGCTGGGGGGGGGGGGGTAACGGGGACAGGCCAGCTGTGCAGGACGGGGAGCATGACTGTGCCCTTACAAATGGGAAGATGGTGCTCTGTATGTTCACACCATCGGGAAGGGAGATACATTGCAGACACAGGACACACCGCCACACCCTTCCACTAGCTTCAGGCTCCGAGCAGGTGGCAGGTGTGGTATGAAAATGGGAGGAGCCTTCAGAGCTGGAGCCGGGGGTCAGGTGGGGGCCGCTGGCCGGGCCAAGGGTGTGACTGGCTCCCTCCCACAGGACCCGCTTTGTGCTGGGGTGGGGAGATGCCTTCGGGATATTCCTCCGGCCTGGAGAGGCTTCCAGGTCACAGGCATGGACACAGGCATGACCTTATCTCGTGTCCCCTCCCAGGCAGGACCCCCTGCAGCACTGTCTGGGGAGACAGGCACCTGGGAGAGAGAACTCCTGGGCACTGTGCTGCCAGGGCCAGGCCTGCTGACTTGTGGCCTGGGGCTGTCGGGCAGTGAGGGCCAGCAGGGGGAGTCCCTCCTGTGTCCCCCACCCAGACCTGCCCTCCCCAAGGCCGGCCCCGAGGGGCAGGAAATGGAAACAGATGGTCTTCCGCACCGGACTGCCCACGTTGGGGGCCACCCAGGGGGTGTCACGGTGACATTTCAGGAGAAGTCTGGACGTGACCCACCCTCTCCCCGGGCTGCGCTGGCACAATGTCACCCGCTCTGGAGTCAGACGACCTGGGCTCAAAGCTTTCCTCACCAGGACCGGCGGGTGGCTGGTAGGTGGTGCACTTGGACCTCCATTTCCCGTCTGTAAAGTGGGGTGACCAGGCACGCGGCTTGCGCGAAGCTCAGCGGACGCTGAGTGAGCTGCCAGAGTGGCACGGAGGCCCTGGCTCCTCCGTGGGCCCCTCCAGCACCTGCTGGTCACAGGACCAGGAGGCCGCACCCCCAGGACTGTTAACATAAGCAAGTCCTCTCGTCCAAATATATACGATTTATTCAGTCATCAGTACAAAACATCCAACAGAAAGCTGCCCGCCCCCCCAGTCCCTCTGTGTCCGCACCGGGAGGCCGTCCTGCCTGGAAGGCCACGTCCGCTGGGCCCTCAGGCCTCGAACATGGCACAGCTGGCGCAGAGCACTTTCTCGTGGACGTCACTGCAGCTGCAACATCGCAGGGAGGAGAGAAGAGCGGGCGTTAGGTTAGGGGCTAAGCTGTGTCCCCCCGTTTACATATGGAGGTGCTACCCCAGGCCAGAGACCTGACTGGGAGATGGGGCCGTTCGCTGCAGAGGTAGTGAGCTAGGACGGGGCCCCCTGCAGGCGGGTGTCCTGAGTGAACACACGGAGGAGGGGGATGACGCCAGGATGCGGGAGCCCCCAGCGTGCGGCAGCCCCGGGAGGTGGGACAGGTGGGGAGCAGGCCCTTCCTTCTCACAGCCTCTGGAGGAACCACCCGCCACCATCCCAGACTTCCCCCCCAGAGCGTGAGGGCAAAGACCAGCAAGTACGTGGACCGAGACAGCCAATGAGCTGCCTAGGGTCCAACCTGTGTGTCTAACGGGATGGGGACCCCACAGAACCTCCCAGGAGTCGTGAGGGGTTACTGGACCAGGTGGCTCACATCAAGTAAGGTAACGGCGGGGAAACTCATCAGAGGGGTCCCGAAAGGCCAGAGACTGGCAACGCGCTACAGCAGTGGTTCTCAGCCTTCTGGCCCTTTAAATACCGTTCCTCATGCTGTGACCCAACCATACAATTATTTCCGTGGCTACTTCATCACTGTCATGTTGCTACTGTGATGAATCGTCATGTACATATCTGATATGCAGGATGGTCTTAGGCGACCCCTGGGAAAGGGTTATTCAACCGCCAAAGGGGTCGCGACCCACAGGTTGAGAACCGCTGGTCTACAGGAAACCAAGGAGAGCTGCGGAGTCCACGCCGTCACCGAGAACTCAGAGCCGCGGGCTGGCTGGTTCTGGCCGGGGAGCCACAAACCAGCCCCAGCCCAGCCCCAGCCAGCCCCGAGCTGGGAGCCCCAGGACTAGGAGGTGTGGGCGGGACACGCCTGCGCAGCTGGCGAGGGGCAGAGGCTGTGGCAGAGGCCACGGTCTGGGTCCCAAGCCTGGGGACGGGAGTCGGCCTCATGGCCTGGAGCAGACAGCCCAGCCCTGGTTGTGGCCACGAGGCCCGAGGCCCGCTGACCGGGCAGCGTGAATTCTGTGGGCAGCGGGAAGGGGAAGGAGAGGCTGGCAGGACATGCGCAGGGGTCCGGCGAGGACACTGCGGCAGGAGGAAGGTTCCAGCCCAGGGGTCGCCCTCTACCTGCCCTTCTGCCGGGCTGCTGTCCTCAAGCGAGGAGGCCACTGGCCAGGAGGCCCTGCCCTTTGGTTCACACACAAACAGAACTAAGCGGTGCCACTCAGTTACGTTCATAACTCGCCAGCCAGAACCAGCCACAGCCTCCAGACTGGACGGCGCAAGTGTCCCCCCGTCTCTCTTTTTAAAAAAATATACTTTTATTTTTTTTCAGAGAGAAAGGGAGGAGAGAAACATCAATGACGGGAGAATCATTGATCGGCTGCCTCCTGCACACCCCACACTGGGGATCAAGCCCACAACCCAGGCAGTGCCCTTGACCAGAATCGATCCCGGGACCCTTCAGTCCGCAGGCCGACGCTCTATCCACTGAGCCACACCAGCGAGGGCCCCAGTCTCTGGTCCCGTCCCTGGGAGCTGCCCTGGGGCCACCCCGGCTTTCTGAGCCATCAGACAGCCCGACTCCCCAAGGCTGGCTTCAAGGCTGTCGGCCGAAGCTACTCACAGGCCTACAGACCTGCTCCGAGACGGGGACGTGTCTTCTCACCGCACAGCCGCTGGGGGGGAGGGACTCCCGCATTCACACACGCCCGAGGCGGCGGCAAGCACCGCGCACCTGCTGCCCGGGGTCGGGGCGCTCAGCGGGGAGAGCCCGCGTGGGAGCCGCGCAGTCCTCATGCCGGGCGGGAGGACCGACCCCGCGGCCTCAGACCCAGGCTGCACGGGGACGAGCCGGCCACCGTGACGTCGGTTTCCCGGTGACGGACCACGGTCTTCACACGCCCAACCCCGGCTGTACCCCCCCCAACCCCCCGCCCCCCCAACATCCAACACTTACTCCAGGAGCGCGCACAGGGTGCAGGCCACGGCCCCGCAGCTGCCGCAGGTGCGCACGCAGTGGCCGCACAGGGCGCGCTCACACTGGCCGCAGGCCGCTCCGTCCGCCGCGCGCACGCACGAGGAGCAGGCTCGGCGCGCCGCCCCAGGCGCGTCTGTGGGGAAGAAGTGCCGGCGGTCAGCGGGCGGGGCTGCAGCGCTGGGGGCGGGGCACGGCCTCCCCGAGGACAGGCCGACCTCCTCACGCCCCTGACCGCCCTGGACCCTCCCGGCCACCTGAGCAGGTCCCCACTCAGCCCCGCTCCGCGAGGGAGGCCCGGGGGTTTGGGCTCCTGCTACCGAACCCCAGCTCTGGGTGCCTGCGCCGAGGGGCCAGCTGGCCCTGCTTGCACTGGGGGTCTCGGCCTTCGTCCGGCGTCTCACTGTGCGGCCCACGTCACAGATGAACAGAGCTCCTGGGTCCCGCCAGGCCCGGGGTGTCAGCCCGAGACGCAGACAGGCGGCCAGGCTGTGCCCACGCAGACAGGACTCGGAGCTGCAGGGGAGCAGGGGGGCTCGTGGGCCCCCGGGGTCTGCTCCTGCCCCTGCAGGGAGGCTGTTCAGTCCCCGGCCGCGGCCGGCCTCACTCACCGGCTTCGAAGGCCGGGGCTCCCCTCCGGGTCAGGCGGCCGTCCGGTCCGATCAGCATCTGCCCGCGCGTGGCCCGGGGGGCCTCCATGGGCCCCGGCTTCGGGGACTCTGGCAGGTCCACCACGGCGCAGCCTTCCTCCCACGCGTGGTCCGTGCAGGCCTTGGCCCCGCGGAACAGGAGCTGCCTGGTCCGCTCTGGGGAGACAGCGCCCTCCGATGACCCGTCCAGCCTGGGGCCTTGCACCGCCCCCACCCCTGCAGGCCAGGCAGAGGCGCCGCTGTGCTGCTCCCCTCCTCCCAGCGCCCCAGCCCCCTGCAGCACTGGCCCAGCTCCTGCTATGGAGCCCACCCCCTGCACCCCCCGCACCCCCTGCAGAGCGGCAGGCAAAGTCCTGGCAGCAGCGGCTCCTGACAGAGGCCTCGGAACTTTCCAGGCCTCTGGGGGCCCTGGACCCCCATCCCCAGCTGAAGTGGCTGCTCAGCGCGGGAGCAGGGCTGTCCATCAGGCCACGCGCCAGGCCCCAGGGGCTTTCACACGACCAGGCGCCAGGTGCCAGCTCCCAGGCCTGCCCTTCCTCCCGTGGCCCTAGAGCCGGCCGACTGCGGGAAGCGGGGGCTCTCATGGAATTGACCACCGTTACCGGGGACTCAGATGCAGGGGCTGCCACCGGCTCTCCTGTGGCCCCTGCACCGCATGGGCGGCCTCGGCCTGGAAAGCAGCGGTGTCCACAGCCCGAGCACCGGGCGGAGGGCGGAGCAGCTGGGGCCGGGGAAACGGCGGCCTCTCCCGCTCGGCCACACAGGCCCCTCCCGGGCGGCCCCTCCCGGCTGCTCAGCGGGTACACTGTGACCTGCCCACCTCTCGGCAAGGCAAGCGCCACGCTGTCGCCGCCCCGCACCGTCACCCCCCAAACGGACGGTCCACAGCCTCGGCACCGGCGCCGGGACAGCGCCTCCGACGGCTCGCGGCCCCGGAGACCCCCCTGAACTGGACCCTCTGGCCGCGCCAAGTCCTGCTGACCCCCCTCCGCTGCCCCCGCCCGCCCCCCTCCCCTGCGGGACCAGCGCCGCCCGGTCACCTGCGCTCCCCGAGCCCGAGCCCCGGAGGCGGCGCCCCGCGCAGCGCAGGGCCTGGCGGGGCGGGCGCGCTCCTCAGGCACCTCCCGGTTAGAACGGGCGCTTCTGTGCGCTCAGGGCCCCGGGGCGTCCACTCCCTGACCGCTCGCTGGGCCCGAGGGGCCCCCAGGCCGGGCAGACCTGCTGGTGCGCGAGCCCCGCCTCCCGCAGGGCCGAGCCGGGGCGCACCTCGCAGAAGCCGCTCGTCTGGGGAGGCAGGGACTCGGCGTACGGGCTGTGGCCACCGCCGGTGGACGGGGGCGCATTCCCGTCCCGCTCGAAGCTCCAACCTCCGGCCCCCCGGCCCCCCCGCCCCGCCGCGGCCGGTGGAACCGCCGGCCCCAGCCCCGCGTCGCAGGGAGGAAGCCCTACTCCGCACTCACCGTAGATCTCCCGCGAGTAACGCTCGGAGCACACGCCGCGGCCCAGCTCCTTCCAGCCCACGCGGACCTTGAGCTGCAGCGGGGCCGCGACCCCGAAGGGGCAGCCCCGCTTGGGCATCGCCACGGGCCAGGGAGTTCGCGTCCGCGCCTGGCCGCCCTCCTCACGTCACAGACGCGCGCCAACCCTCGCGCGCGGCGGGGGCGGGGCTCTCTTGCGGCGCTGCGCAGGATAGGCCCAGAGTGAGGGAAGGGGCGGGGCTCTGGTGCAGCACGGCGCGGGATAGGCCGGTGAAGTACAGGGGGCGGGGCTGGTGCGCGGCGCGGGAAAAAGCTGGGCGAGTGGGCGCGCCGGGGCTGGGAGAGGGCGGTGTCGTGAGCACGCGGCGCGGGATAGGCCGGTTGGGGGCAAGACACGAGCTAGGGGGCGGGCCCTGCGTGAGGCGCGCCACGGGATAGGCCGAAGGAGACTTGGGGGCGGGACTCGCGAGAGGCGCGGCGCGTGATAGGGCAGAGGCGACCTCAGGGGCAGGATGTCAGCTCTTCATTTTGTTGGTAAACAATATTTCCTTGTTTACGTCACCAGAGTTAGAGGGTGACTCCCTTTCTCCTAATTTTCACTTCGTCGGAGTCACGGAAGTGGAGAGTGACGTGTACACGCCCGGGACGTCCGGCCCTGCGACGCCGGCGCGGCTGTCCCGACGGAGCCACGAGGCGCGCGCGGCCTCACGGGGCTCTGATCCGGAAGTGCCTCCCCACAGCCGCTCGGTCGGGCTCCTCCGTCATGCACTTCCGGTGACGAGCTGCCGTTTTGGTCTGAGTGCACGTCACGCGTGACGTCACGTCCGCCGGGTCTCCACCCGGCGCGCAGTGTGTCGCACGGGTGATGTGTTGTAATAAGTGATACCGCAGTAGACTCGGAACTCATGTGACCCCATTAGCCAATGTCACCCCAATACACTTGATTAAAGAGGGAGTTCCGCTCCTACATGTCAGTCTAACTTTAAGACGTATTTGTCCACTGGGTGCGTTGCCAGCTCTCGCCTGGCCTGCAGGGAGGGCTCACAGGGCCCTGTCCCCGGTGCTGGGGCCGGAGTCCCGAGCAGGTGTGGGCCCCAGAGCAGGTCTCGCAGGCGGGCTCCCGAGGCCTCTCTCCTGGGCGTGTGGACGGCCACCTTCTCCTGGGTCCTCACAAGGCCCCCCTCTGCCTGTCTGTGTCCCATCTCCTCGTCTTATAAGGTCACCCATCAGCCTGCTTAGGACCCACCCGTATGGCCTTTCTAAAACTTAACCACTTACAAGTGGCGTCTGAAGTCATGGAACCCAGAAGCAGAGTAGAAGGTGGGACCCAGGGCTTAGGGGAGGAGCTAGGGGCGGGGCCAGCAGGGGCGGGGCCAGCAGGGGCGGGGCCAGCAGGGGCGGGGCCAGCAGGGGCGGGGCCAGCAGGGGAGCTGGCCTGCGGCTCGGACCGCCCAGAGGACCCAGCTCCCCTGGCTGACCCCGCCTGCTCCACGGAACCCCTTTCCTCTCTGCCTGACGCATGAGGGCAGGTGTGGCTGTCAATGTCCCCCAAACCCTGCAGAGCTGTGGCGGAGGCTGCGCAGCCAGGCGAGGGGGGCACAGCGGGGACAGGCCCATGACCAGCTCTGGCCATCTGCCCAGACCCAGGGGCCAGGCAGGACCCGCTGACACCGACGGGCGGGCGGGCGGCTCATCACCCAGCGGAGCGGGCGGGGTGGGGGGGGCTCTAGAGCGAAGCCCTTTAAATGTTTGGGAAACACATTCACTGCCGTGGCCTCTCTTACACGGGCTGGTTCTGAGCACATAAACCGCCTGGCTTGGTGTCACCCAGACCACTGTCACGGCAAAGCATGGCTGGTGACTTCGAGTGTTTAAAAGTCAACACAAACGACTGAGTCAGCCTGGCCTGCGTGGCTCGGGGGTTGAGCGTCGACCTATGACCCAGGAGGTCAGGGTTCAATTCCCCACCAGGGCACATGGCCGGGTTGCGGGCTCCATCCCCAGTGGGGGGCGTGCAGGGGCAGCCGATCCATGATTCTCTCCCATCACTGATGTTTCTATCTCTCCCTTCCTCTCTGAAATCAATAAAAATATATTTTTTAAAAAACATAAAAGACACAGCGAGGCCCTAGCTGGTTTGGCTCAGTGGATAGAGCGTTGGCCTGGGGACTGAAGGGTCCCAGGTTCGATTCCGGTCAAGGGCATGTACCTGGGTTGCGGGCACATCCCCAGTGGGGCATGTGCAGGAGGCAGCTGATCGATGTTTCTCTCTCATCGATGTTTCTGACTCTCTGTCCCTCTCCCTTCCTCTCTGTAAAAAATCAATAAAATATATATATATTCTTTAAAAAATGACACAGTGAGAGCAGAGCTCGCGTGACCACTCCCGCTCAGCGGCTTCGGATGTTTATTGCTGACCTGCTCCAACCGGACACAACGCGGGACAGAGAGGAGCCACCACGGTCCGTCCGCCCGCCCCGGGCTCGTTCCAAACAGCAGGGGCGAGCGGCTGCGCGAGGCTGGCTCCCGGCGTTGCAGTGAGCGGTGGTCGCGCCCACAGCCTCAGGAGAAACAGGAGAGTCCACCAAACCGCCTCACGTCTCTTCTTCTCCGGCATCGGCATTGCCTCCGAGGGCCCAGGACGCGCTGCCTGCGCCGCCGCCGCCTAAAACAGCTGGATGATCGAGTCCCGGGACTTGCCGACACCAACCCATTTCACTGAAAGGAAAGGCCGGTCAGGCTGGGCGCAGGGAGGGGAGGGGGCACACTGGGAGGGGAGGGCGCAGGGTGCGGGGCACCCACCTGCCACGCCCACGTGATTCTCCACGAACCGCACGTAGCTCTGGGCCTGCGGGGGCAGGTCCTCCCACTTCCTGGCGCCCGTGGTGTCGGCCTTCCAGCCGGGCAGCGTCTCGTACTCCACCTCCACCTTCTGCAGGATCTCCTGGTTCGCTGGGGACACGGGTGGTCGTGCCCCTCAGGCGTCGCTCCAGTGCGGGCAGAGGCCGGGGAGCTGGGACCCCCGCCCGGGGCCTGCCTCCCTGGGGGCTCAGCGGCCCGTTGCCCCACTTGGCTTTCAGGGCCCAAGAGGGGCTCTGGGACACTGGCCGGACCCCCTCCACACAGGGCCACATCCACCCACGCGGATTCCCGTGGGCTCTGCTGGGCAACCCCGGGACTCAGCGAGGAGGCCGGGACGCTGCTCGGAAATTCGAACGGGCGCCCGGCCGGTGCGGCTTGGTGGCTCTGAGATTTTGTTTATTTTTTTTTTAAAGACATATTCTTATGGATCTCAGAGAGGGAGGGAGAGGGAGAGAGCGATAGAGGCACGGAGAGGACCAGTGATGGCTGCCTCCTGCACGCCCCCTACTGGGGATCGAGCCTGCAACCGGGGCCTGTGCCCTGACCGGGAATCAAACCGTGACCTCCTGGCTCACAGGTCGACGCTCAGCCACTGAGCTGGCTCTGAGACTTAACGTGTTAAGACGTCCTAAAGGAGCTATGCCCGCCCCTCCCTGGGCAGGGGCCCCACTGGATGGGACCCCGGGGCTCACAGATGCCAGCCATCCGCTACTGATGGAAGATGCTGGAACAAGCGGCCACCCCGACCCTGACCCTGGGGTCACGCCACACTTGTGCTGCGCCCTCTCAAAGGTCAGGGCCAGCAGGGCGAGTCAGGAACCCTGGAGTCGATGGTGGGTCTACACAGATGGGGGAGGGGGCAGCGCCCTCGAAGCCGCTGGTGCACTGGGCCCCGGTGTGAAGTCAGGAACCCCAGCTTCCCAGGGGAGGGGTGTGGCGGTGGGAGCCCAGCGAGCCTCGCACGGCCACCTGAAGGGTTTTCTTAGGTCGCACTTTCATCTTGCCATTTGCAGAGTTTTAGGTTCACCTCTGCTAACAGGAGCAGGGCTTTGGTGCCCTCGGATCCCCAGGGCCTGGGGTTGGTGCCCAGTTGCCTCCCACCTGCTGCCAGGCCAGTCCCTCTGAGCCCTGCCCAACGTGTGGGACGCCCCTGCGGCCACCTGAGACCCGGCCGCGCCCTCAGCCGCGGACCTGGGTGGCCAGAGGTCAGACAAGCGCTGCTTCTACGCTCGCCAGGGGCAAGACTTCCCCTCTCGCCGGGCCCTGGGCATGTCTGTTGGGTGCCAGTGCCGCTGCCAGGGCGGGAAGCCGCCTCCCCTCGTACCTGGGAAATAGGGGATCCTTTTCCCGTTCAGCTTGTAGGCGATGCCGACCTTGATCTCATCCAGGGCGTCCAGGATGTCCAGCTTCGTCAGGGCCAGCCTGTCGGAGCCGGAGGACACAGTGGAGAGGCTGCGGGCCAAGTGCTCGCGCTGTCGGCCTCCTCCACGCCCACCCCCGCCTCGGGGGGCAGCAAGCAAAGGGCAGCGCAGCGGGCAGGCGGGCACACTCAGCGCCCGGCAGCACTGCCCTCCTGCCCTCAGCTGCCTTATCTGGGGTCTCAGCCCGGAGCCCGTGCCCAGGCTCATTCGCCTGCTCTGCCCCCTGCCGGGCTGCCCATGCAGACCCAGCCCTGCACCCCCAATGCCAAGTGGCACCCGGCTTCATGGATCTTCCTCCCACCAGGCCTCACCCTGACCTCACACCAGCTGCTCCCTTTCCTTCCCCCCGTCAGCCCCGGGCAGGACTCAGCCTCGCCGCCCACTGTGGCCCCGCTGTGAGAGAGGGTCCGGGTGCAGTGACACCCGCTGGGGAGACTGGCCCTGAGCCCCACGCCCAGCTGTGGTTGCCCCAGTGGGGTCTGGGATCCTGGGGACCCAGCAGGGTCTGGGAGCCCGGGGGCCCCGGCGTGGATGGCACCCGCATGGCCACGCGGTACGGATGCTCACGCGGTAAAGCCGTTGACCATGTGGGCGAATCGCAGGATCATCAGGTCCAGCCAGCCGCAGCGCCTCTTGCGGCCGGTGGTCACCCCCCACTCGTGGCCGCGGTTCTGCAGCAGGTCGCCGATCTCCTGCGTGAGGACGGGAGCCTGGCCGCCTCTGGGGGCCCTTCCCTCAGCCCGCCCCCCCACCGGCCCGGGGCCACGGGAGAAGCTGCACCCCCTACAGACGCCCTCCTCCCAGGCCACGTGCCCCAGCGGAGGCTCGGCCTGCCGGCAGCGGGTCGGAGGCCTCTGGACAGGCAGCGGCCGGCGCACCCCCCCCCTTAGTGCCCAGGCGCAGGGCGTGAGGGGCCTGGCCTGTCGCTCAGCTGGGGCCTGCGGTGTGAGGTGACTTCTCCCTGGGTCCCCTGCCCCGTCAAAGCTGCCAGATTCTTCCGGACGCGGCACCTTCCCGCCCCCCCCTCCCCCCCTCCCCCCGCGTCCTCACACACCAGCTCAGGACAGAGGCCTCCTGTCCTCGCGGCCACCAGACACAAGGCCAGGCTGACAAAGGCAGGCTGGGGCACCCTGAGGACCTCTATCTGAGCCAAGGGGGGCCCTGACCCCACTCGCCTGCCTGCAGCACCCCGTGGACACGCGTGTGCACCGCCCGTCCTCAGCACCAGGCCACCAGGCGCCTCGCTGCAGGGCCCACAGCCTCACACGCTGGCGCACACCCAGGGCGCAGGCACTCACGTTGATCTGCTCCGTGGGGAAGGCGCCGATGCCCACGCGTGTGGTGTAGGCCTTCACCACGCCGTACACGTCGCCCACGTTCTGGGGCGGGATGCCCAGCCCCGTGCACACGCCGCCCACCGTGCAGTTGGATGACGTCACAAAGGGGTAGGTCCCTGCAAGACGGCTGGTCAGGGCCCCCCACAGGTCACCCCCCCAGGGCCCTCTGGGCGGAGGGCGGTGGTGGTGAGCCCCCCACAGCCCCTCAGTGGGGCCTCAGGGGCCGTCCTGGGGGAGTGGCCCCCGCAGGGTCTGGGGGTCGGGAGGGGGAGGTCGCTCTGCAGCAGGTGCCCCCGCGCTGGGAGCCCGGGGGCGGGGAGGGAGGTTGTCGGGCGCGGCTCTATCCACCCCCACCCCGTCCTGGTCTCTGGGCCCTCGGCCTCTCATCTCCAGCCGCCTCCCCCTCTCGGCTAAGTTAGGGGGAGGGCACGGGGGTCAGTCCGAGGCAGGATGAAGGCCATGCCCCGTCCCCCCAAACACGACAGCGCGGTGCGTTGGGGTGGGGGGGCCGCACCGAAGTCGATGTCCAGCAGGGCGGCGTTGGCGCCTTCCACCAGGATCTTCTTGGGGGGGCCGTGCAGCGCCTCGTACATGAAGTACACGCCGTCGCGGACCATGGGCCGGATCCTCTCGGCAAAGCCCTGCACGGGGTGGGGGGGGATGCGGCTGTGGGGCCCGGGCCGCCCCCCAGCTCCCAGCTCTCCCACCTGGCTCACCCCAACAGCCCCCCACCCTGGCCGGGGGTCTTGGTGACTATGGGGGGAGGTGCGTCCCCCAGTTCATCCGCTGGAGCCTGACCCCCAGGACCTCAGGATGGGGCTGTGCTGGGGGTGATTAAAGCTGAAGTGAGGTGGTGGTGGGGGGGGGCTAATCCAGCGGAACCGCGTCCCTACGCTCTCCGCTCGGTCCTCATTTGGCCCAGACGCAGTGGGAGGAGCGGGATCCCAGCTGGAAACTTCCAGAAGGGTTTTGTGCTGACACCTTCCTGCCCCCACCCCCGCCCTCTCAGAGTGAGCAGGGGGGCCACTGCCCCTCCCACCTCGGCTGGGACAGCACCACCTCCCGCCCAGCGCCCTGGGCAGGTCCCCAGAGAGGCCGTGGGCCCAGAAGGCCTGCCGCCCCAGTATAACCAAGGCCCGCCGCCCCAGTATGACCCCGAAACGGTGCACCCCGCGAGGTGAGTCTGAGCCGCGAGCCGCCCGGCCCCTGCTCTACCTTGAGCTTCTTGAGCTGCCCGTCGACGTCGATCTCCAAGGTGGGGAACATGGACTGGTGCTGGTGGGCCAGGTTCTTGAACCTGCAGAGGCCACAGCGACGGGTCCCCTGGGCCCTGCTGGGTCCCCGAGCCCCCACTCGCCGGCCCCCCACCCCGGGGCGGGGGCGGCCGCGTACCTGGTGGAAAACTCGTCAAAGTCGGCCAGCAGGTCACAGATGCGCAGGCCCGTGCGGGCTGCCTTGGACGCGTAGGCCGGTCCAATCCCCTTCCGGGTGGTGCCGATGCTGGGGGGGGCGGGGGCAGCATGAGCACGGGGGGGGGGGGGCGGCCCGCCTGGAACGCGGGGTCCCTGCCCGCACCCCGACCCATTTCCACTCGATGCCATGGAAGGGCCTCCGGCTGGGAGAAGCGACCGGACCCTCACGCGGCCCCTCGCAGGGCGGGGCTGGGCAGGCAGCTGAGCCCCAGCGACGCCCTCACCCCCGGCTTCGCCCTGGGGCCTGGCGTCCCCCGAGCCCGCCTGCACCCTCGCCGGGCCCGGCCCCGCCCTGCCACCTGCGTCCGCCAGGCTGCGTGTGTCCTTGTGTGTGCACGTATGTCAGTGTGTGTTCTCACATGTGTGTTCACATGTGTGCGAACCTGAGAACCAGTCCTGCCTCCTCCTAACAGTGTCTGTGGAGGACGCCTCCACGGCCCAGGTGCGGGCGGGGCGGGGCCTGTGTGTGGGGTCCAGGCCGCGGGGCCCAGTGACATGGGGACAGCAGGTGCCCGCCTCGGGGTGGCAGCCAGTGCGGGACCCAGAGAGAGGCCGGGGGGAGCCAAGGGGGCTGCTCCCCAGGGGCTCTGGGTCCAGGTTCCCCACCCGTCGCGCTGCCCAGGACGCGCCCAGGACCCAGCCCGTGGCCGCGCCCGCGAGCCGCCCGCACTCACTTCTTCCCCTCCTGCGCCTGGCGCTGCACCTCCTGCAGCCCGTCCACGGCCTGGTGGAAGTCGAACACTGCGGGCGGCACCGGGCGGGCAACAGGCCCGGAGTCAGAGCCGCACCCGCTGCCCCCACAGACCCCGCTGTCCCCACAGACCCCACTGCCCCCACAGACCCCACTGCCCCCACAGACCCCACTGCTCCCATAGGCCCCGCTGCCCCCCACAGGGCCTGCTGCCCCCCCACAGACCCCACTGTCCCCACAGACCCCACTGCCCCACACAGACCCCACTGCCCCCCCAGGACCCACTCTCCCCCACAGGCCCTGCTGCCCCCCCACAGGACCCACTCTCCCCCACAGACCCCACTGCCCCCCCAGGACCCACTGTCCCCCACAGGCCCTGCTGCACCCCAACAGCGCCTGCCTCCATGGGAAGGTGGCGTCCAGTATGAAAGGGGCACCTGGGACCCTGGCTAGTGTGGCTCAGGTGGTTGGAGCATCGCCCAGGGCACCAAAGGGTCTTGGGTTCGACTCCCGGACCGGCACACATCCAGGTTGCAGGTTCGATCCCTGATTGGGGCGTGTACAGGAGGCAACCCATCGACACTTCACTCTCTCAAATCAATAAAAACAGACCCTCGGGTGAGGATTAGAAAAAAGAAAGGGGTCAACTTGGAACCGGCCTCCACTCCTGACTGTGGGACCGTGGGCCCCCGAGCTTTGGTCTCCCCACCTGCCCAGGGCCATGAGCCCGGCCGCCCTGAGCTCTGGGAGGCTGCGCGGGGTGCGCGGGGTGTCACTCACCGAGGTGGGCCCGGTCGGAGATGATGAGCCTCTTCTCCCAGTCCCTGAGGCCTGCGGGCGAGCGGGGCTGAGGGGCTGGCTCTCCCGCACCTCCACACCCCTCCACGCACCCCCCGCCACCCCCCCACCCCCCGCACCCCCCCGCATCCCCCGCCCCGCCAGAGCCACCAGCAGCGTCTCCGGTGCTCGGCCAGTGACGGGCCCTCCCTCATGGTCTCTCCGCCTGCTGGGGTCCCAGGCCGCACCCCGAGGGGACGCCCACCCACCGCCGCCGGCACCTGTCTCCCCACAGGCCTCCCTCTGGCACCTCCTGTCGCCCGATGCCCGGGGTCAGGTTCCCGCGAGCCGTGTTGCACCTGCCCTGACCTTGAGGCCTGACCTTGAGCCCGAGGCCCAGGCTCTGCTTCCTTCCTGACCCTCTCGGGCCTCAGGGCGGCTGCGTCCTGGTCAGGCTGCCCCTAGACGCCCTCACCGGGTTCCCTGGCTAGACGCCCTGGCTGTGGCCCCGGCACTGCCCACCAGCCGGTCCCCAAGGGGTCCCCAGGAGCCACAGCTCTCCCTGAAGGCGTGGCCGCCACCAGGGAAAACCCACGGGAGGCGCCAGCCAGCACGGCCGCTAGGGACCCGCGGGCGCCGGGACCAGGCGGTCTGCGGGGTCGACCTACCTTTCTTCTCATTCTTTTCTGCTTCTTCAAACAGGCCCGGCAAGTGGACAACCACCCCGTTGCCTGCAACACACGGACACGGGGCTGAGACGGGCGCCGGGACTCGGGGCTGCCATGGCCTGAAATCGCCACCGCCCCCGGGGCTCAGTGGCTGAGCGTCGACCTCTGACCCAGGCGGCCGATTCCCGGTCGGGGCACAGGCCCGGGGGGAGGGGGTGGGGGACCGGCAGGAGGCAGCCGATCCACGAGTCTCCCATCATGGAAGTTTCTCTCTCTCCCCAGCTCTCTGAAATCAACACAAATATATTTTAAAAAAGAGAAAGAAATGGGCACGGCCCCGTTCACAGGGCAACGGCCACGGCCGCTGGGACGTGGACACAGCTCAGTGTCCGCACGCGGAGCCGTCCCCTGACGTGGCCCCTCCACGCCGTGGAACGTCACTCAGCCTCGAAGAGGACAGACGTCGGGTGGACGTGAGGACGGGTGGACGTGAGGACGGGGGGACGTGAGGACGGGTGGACGTGAGGACGGGTGGACGTGAGGACGTCATGTGAGTGACAACACAGACACTGCGCTGTGGGACCCCTCGCACAGGCCCGGAGGAGCCGGACCCGCGGGGACAGACAGCGATGGTGGGGCTGGGGCTGGGGGGGGGTTAATGGGACAGAGGCTCCGGGGAAGATGGGAAAGCCCTGGGGACGACGGCGGCGGGAGGGCTGCACGCGCTGCGGACGCACGTCCCCCTCTGACCCGCACGCACAGAGGCTGAGACGGCACGTTAATCTGTCTGCATTTTATGTACAAACACAACAGGCCCAGCCCGGCCGGCCCGGGGGTGAGCGTCAGCCTATGAACCAGGAGGTCACGGTTGGATTCCCGTCAGGGCACGTGTCCGGGATGCAGGCCAGGAGGGGGCGTGCAGGAGGCAGCCGATCAGATTCCCTCTCATCATGGATGTTTCTCTCTCTCCCTCTCCTTCCTCTCTGACATCAATATGAACACATTTTAAAAACCACACACAAATACCAACAAGCCCAGCCCGAAGCATTTGCAGCGACAGCAGAGTGGCAGGGGTGGGG
>NW_023416348.1:1307642-1457642 GCF_014108235.1 Myotis myotis | reverse complement strand
CCTGTGTCCACTCCGTCCCCAGGACCCTGAGCCCAGCGGGCCCCACCTCCTGCCTCCATCTCCCCCAAACGGGTTTATCGTGGGCCCGCTCCACACGCTCTCTGGCGGAGGGGGCCATGGGCTGAGACTATGAGGCCCCCGCATCGCCTCCCCCCCGACCCCCGCAGGGCCCAGCAGGGGGGAGCTCACTGGCTTTCCTGGCCCGTCTCAAAGTTCCTCCAACATGGGGGGGGGGCAACTGGGGGCTGTGAGGGGCAGACGGGAGACAGTCCCCGAACCACTGAATGAAGTGGCTGGAGCCCTAGCCCTCCACTGGCCAGAAGCCCATCCCGCAGGGACCCAGGGCGTGGGGCTGGGCTTCCCCCTGTGACATGACCTTCCCGCCACCAGCCCAGGTCAGCAAAACTGTCCAGGTGTGCACCCCGGGCCCTGCCTGTCCCACAGCTCAGCCCTGGGCCCTGAGTGTCCCTGGAACTCCCAGGTGCTGGCTGCGGGGACCGCGCATGCGCAGGGGAAGGGAGAGGGGGTGCTGGGGGCCTGGGGCTGAGGAGGGTCTGAGTGAGAGCGGACAGGGCGCCAGGCCTTGGGGGCTCAGGGTGGAGCCCGTGTTGGGAGGGGAACTGGGTGAGCCTCCTAGGGGACTGGGGCGGGGGGAGGAGATGCAGATGCCAGGAGGGGGGCCAGGGGGTGAGATGGGCTCCGACCATCAGAACCCCCCCCCGGGGGATGGGCCTTCCAGCGGGCGGGGGTCCTGGCCTGGGGTGCTGGTTCCGTCCCCCGGAGTGGGGGGGCTGGCAGTTCAGACCGGCCCCCCGTGACTGACAGACCCCGGTCGTGGGGTCCCTATACCTTCCAGGGGTGCGTCCTTGCTCGGCCCTGTCTCCCCACAGGGGCAGTCACCCCCTCAGTGGGCATCTCTGCGCACGAGGCCACACCCACAGTCAGCTCTGCTACCCAAGGAGGGGCAGCTGGGGGGGGGGCGTGGTCCCCAGGGACAGATGGAGAAACAGGTCCCCAGGGAAGGGAGCTGGCAGAGGCCCAGGGCGCCCCTCCCTCCCTGCCCAGTGCCCACGTGACCGCCCGCCCGCCTCTGAGCACCCGCCCCTTTGTTTGGGGTAAACATAGGCCCAGGCACAGGCCCCGCTGAGGACCAGGGCATTGGGCGACCTTGCCAGCTGCAGGCGGGCGTCACTCGCAGCCCCCCCCCCGAGGGCAGGAGCCAGGGCTGCTGACGGCAGGGGCATCGGCAGGCCAAGGAGCAGGCCCAGGGCCGCTCGGCTGAGAAAGCCACGGGGAGAGGGTGGCCTGCCCAGGGCCCGCAGGAGGGCAGGTGATGCCTGCCAGGGCCCAGCCTGGCCTCCAGGGCCGCTCTCCTGTCCCAGCCGGGTGAGCCGGACCACCCGGGACCTGGGGGTTCCCTCACCTGACCTCACCCAGCTCAGCGGCGCCCTGGTCCTGCCTCCCCACCTTCCCCCTGGGACTGGCACTCAGCCTGGCCCCTCAGGCCCCGCCTCCTCCAGGCTCCCGGGGGCGGAGCCGGGCCAGGCTCAGCTCTCAGCCACGCCCCCTGCCCCTGCCGCTCACAGTCCCCATGGACACAGCTGCCTCCCTGGCGTCAGGGATCTAAGAAAGGGGCCGCCTCACTCTCAGACCTGGGACCAGGCCAGGGCCAGGGCCAAGGAACCTGACCAGCCTGACCTTTCCCGGGCCTGCAGGCATCCGGCCGGCACAGCCTGTCCCCAGGGAGCAGCCTGGTGACTCTGGGCCAGGCCCCAGGCTCCCCCGTCCCCTGCATCTACCCGCCCTGTGTGGCCTCTGCCACCCTCCTTGGCACCCCAAGGCTCATGCAGCCCTGACACCCAGCCCTGATGTCCCTGCTGGGGGCACCTCGCCACACCCTTCCTCACCCCATGTTCCACATGGGGGGGTCCCTGGATGAAGCCGCACTGCGAGTCTTGTCCCCCACCCGTGCCCCCAGCCTTGCTCTATCGTGTCTGTCCTGGCCCTGCGTACCCCACGATCCGCTGGAGGCCTCCTCTGACCTACCAGGCGCACGCCCCCCTCAGCGGCCCGTCCCCACCATCCTCCTCTGACCAGCACACAGGTCTCCGCGATGTCTGGACGGTGACTTAGCCCATGAAGTGCCCACTTGGCCCAGGTTCCCGGGAGGCGCCGGCCTGGCCTGTCTCCCTGGGATGCAGCCCCTGCCCCACCCCGATGTCAGCACCACTCACTCGGACAGGAGCCACTCTCCAGCCTGTGTGCACCCCCAGCCCTGGCCCGTGTGCAGGACGAGTGGACAGAGGGAGACGAGAGGTGAGCAGGGGGCGGGGGCGGGGCGCCGACAGCTCCCCAGTCTGAGCAGCCGCCAGCCCGGCCGTGGCCCTGGTCGGGGAGACTGCTGGGCTGGGGCAGCAGCGGGTTTTACCAGATGGCAAACAGCACCCAGCAGGGCGGGCGCTCAGGTGGGGACAGGTGACCTGGGTCTGGGGGAAGCGGGGAGCCCCCCACCTATGCAAGGCTTCTCTCGTGTGGGACCCGCTGGCAGGTTCCATTCATTCATTCATTCGACCCCAACCAAGAGCCGCTCTCCTCCCGCCAGGCCCTGGAGCAAGGCCTGGGACGAAGGAGGCCACAGGGACACAGGCCGTCAGGCCTTCGGGTCAGGGAGAGGGGAGGCCACCCGGATACAAGTCCCGGAGGCGAAGAAAACCCAGGAGGAACCCAGGCTGAGGCAGGACCACAGGCCCCAGACAACTGAGATGAGAGCAAAACACGCGCAGCTGTGGGACCCAGATGTGGGGATACAGCTGTGGGGGTGCGGCTGTGGGGACCCAGCTGTGGGGGTGCAGCTGTGGGGATGCAGCTGTGGGGGTGCAGCTATGGGGAATCCAGATGTGGGGATGCAGCTGTGGGGGACCCAGATGTGGGGGTGCAGCTATGGGGAATCCAGATGTGGGGATGCAGCTGTGGGGGACCCAGATGTGGGATAAGGCTGTGGGGGACGCAGCTGTGGGGATGCAGCTGTGGAGGACGCAGCTGTGGGGATGCAGATGTGGGGGATCCAGATGTGGGGGTGCAGCTATGGGGAACCCAGATGTGGGGATGCAGCTGTGGGGGACCCAGATGTGGGGGTGCAGATGTGGGGGACCAAGATGTGGGGGTGCAGCTGTGGGGGACCCAGATGTGGGGATGCAGATGTGGGGGACCCAGATGTGGGGGTGCAGCTGTGGGGGACGCAGCTGTGGGGATGCAGATGTGGGGGACCCAGATGTGGGGATGCAGATGTGGGGGACCCAGATGTGGGGACGCAGCTGTGGGGATGCAGATGTGGGGACCCAGCTGTGGGGATGCAGCTGTGGGGACGCAGCTGTGGGGATGCAGCTGTGGGGATGCAGATGTGGGGATGCAGCTGTGGGGACGCAGCTGTGGGGATGCAGATGTGGGGATGCAGATGTGGGGACGCAGCTGTGGGGATGCAGCTGTGGGGATGCAGATGTGGGGACCCAGCTGTGGGGGCGCAGCTGTGGGGGTGCAGCTGTGGGGACCCAGCTGTGGGGGTGCAGCTGTGGGGACGCAGCTGTGGGGATGCAGATGTGGGGACCCAGATGTGGGGATGCAGATGTGGGGACCCAGCTGTGGGGATGCAGCTGTGGGGACGCAGCTGTGGGGATGCAGCTGTGGGGACCCAGCTGTGGGGGTGCAGCTGTGGGGACGCAGCTGTGGGGGTGCAGCTGTGGGGACCCAGCTGTGGGGGTGCAGTTGCCGCAAGGGAAGGCCCAAGCCAGGGACAGGCCAGGTGACCTGGTCACGGTCCCTGGGGCCTGCCTGCTGTCGCCCTTTCAGGAGCCGCCCAGACAGACTCTGGCTCCAGCCCGCGTGGCCCGTGGTTGGTCTGTCCAGGGCACTTGGAAGTGAGGGGCGTGGGCGGGCTCCGCCTGCAGACCCAGCTCCGTTCCAGAGCCATCTCTGCAGCTGGTGGGAGAGCCCCACGGCGCCAAGAGGAGGGTGTCGACAGGAGGGACAACCCCCCCCCCCCCCCCCCCGTGTCACTGGAGCAGACAGCAGGAGGAGGGGTGCCCTGGAGGGGTGCCCTGTGCTGGAGCCGGAGGGAGGAGCAGCCCACAGGCCACACCCCTGCTAGGCTACAGAGGGGGCCTGGGGATGGGGGGGGGGGAGGGGGCTTGCTCCCCATGGCTTAGGACAGAGAGGGAGGGGACCTCCCAGGGCCCGGGAGCTCCAGGCGTCCACTGTCGGCCTCGGCAGAGGTGGTCCAGCTGGTGAGGTGCCCTGACTCCGGAGCACCAGGCCGCCCCTCTCAGCGCGGAGCCCAGCCTCCAGGCGGGCGCTCAGGAAAGGCGGGTGCCCCTTGCAGCGGCTCAGGCCCAGCCCAGCACAGCGGTCCCGGGAGCGGTGGTGACGGGCGCTGGTGCCTCTGGGGGCTCAGGAGAGGCACAGGCCGGGAGGAGCGGGCACCCCTTCCCCTTTGCGACAGCCTCCTGTCCGGTGGCTCCAAACCTGGAAGCGCCAGTGTGGCCCCCCTGCGCCCTGACCTGCCAGCCTCAGCAGGAGGCAGGCACGCGGCCGGCGGGCAGTGCCCTAGGGAGTGCCCCGCGTCCGTCACCCAGTAGCACCCGCCCGGGCGCTCAGGGGACGAAGCCTGCTCTGGCCTCCCGGTGGCACTGCCAGCCGCTGGCCACCCAGGCCAGCCGTCCGTGGCTCCTCCCACTCCCTCTGTCCGGCCAGACCCTCCCCTCCGTGCCCTGCCTTCCTCAGGGCCTCCCCCCGGCGTGCCCCCCTCCTCTTGGCCCAGGTCACCCCCTCCTTGCTGGCTTCTCCCCTGGGCTTCCCAGCACCCAGCCCCCTCCGTGTCATGACCCCTGTATGGGGTCAGCCAGCCCAATCCCAGACCCAGACGGAATGAGGAATGGGGTGTCTCCAGTTGTCCTCAAACCACCCAGGAGCTGGGGTCCCGCCTCCGCCCCCCCTGGAGGGCTAGCGGCATGCCTAGGGCACACCCCACCCCCTGAGGATCCGGTGTCCCCAACTCAGCAGGGCTTGTATTTATAGCTCTGCCCCGTCCGCCGGGGTGGGGGTGGGGCTGGTGGGAAGGCGGGGTCCCTGGGGAAGGGGTGTCCGCGCAGGAAGGGGAGCGTGAGCACCTGCGAGGGTGCCGAGTGCGCGTGTGGGCGGGTGGGGGTGGCGCTGGGGGGAAGGGCTCCGTCCCCCGGCCCGGAGTCTGGGTCGTGGGGGGGCCCGCGGGGGCGGAGGGGGAGGCCCGCGCACCTGGCAGCGGCTGATGATGTCGGCGTCCGTGGCCAGCAGGTCCACCACCTTGCCTTTGCCCTCGTCCCCCCACTGCGCGCCCAGCACCACCGTCACGCGGGAGCCGCTCGCCGCCGCCTCCTGCTGCAGCCGCCCCCGCTTCACGCCGCCGGCGCCCGGGGGCCGGTCGTTGGAGGCGCGGGTCGCAGCCATGCCGCTGGCGGGGCGCGTCCGGCGCTGGCGCTGGGCTGCCCGAGAGCCCGCCCGCCCGAGGGCCGCCCGCCCGCCGTTAAAAGGCGCCGCCCCGGGCGGGGGGCGGGCCCCGTGACGCTCGTGACCTCCGGCCCCGGTCCCGCCCCCGCCGCCGCCAGGAGTCGGGTTGGCCCGCGGGCACCTCGGGGCGCACGGACGGACGGCGCGCACGGATAGGCGGCGCGCGGCGGGGTCCCTCCCGCGGGCCCGGCCCGGCGCCCCGGGAACGTCACGAGGGCGTCCGCTCCCCCGGCCCCGGGCAGGCCTGGGCGCTGCGAGCCCACCCCACGGAGCGGGACCGGGGGGACCCAGAAGCGGCGGGCGGTGTCCCCTCCAGCGCGGGGTGGGTGCGGCTGCAGACGGAGAGCCTGGTCCCTGCGCCCCACCTGGCGGGTCCGCCTCCCCGGGCTGGGGGCGCGCACCTGGCCGCCCGCGGCGAGCCCGGCCCCTGGACTGGCGCGCGCCCTCTGGTGGCCGCGGAGAGGACAGCGTCCCCTCCACGCGCGGGCCAGGCGTCCAGCGCAGGACACACTGTGGGTGGGTATCACTCGTGGGCTCCATCCGGGAGAGAGCGGGCTGCCCTCGGTCCTCCGACCGGTGCTCGCAGGGCAACCTGGCGGGGCAGGGGTGCTGGGGGGCAGCCGGGATGCGCAGGGCCAGGGAGTCCGGTGCCCCAGGCCAGACCTCCTTCCCGCTCCGGCCTGTGGAGGGACTGGGTGCCCGCACAGGCTGTGGACCGTCGGATGAGTTCCGAGCTGGGTGCCCTGCCTGGGCCACCCCCGACCCCCACCCCCACTCCCCAAGGGACTCTTTAAAAAATATGTTTTTACTGATTTCAGAGAGGAAGGGAGGGAGGGAGAAACATCAACGATGAGAGAATGGTGGATCGGCTGCCTCCTGCACAGCCCGCACTGGGGATCGAGCCCACAACCCCGGCCTGTGTCCTGGCCGGGAATCGAACGTGACCTCCTGGTTCATAGGTCGTCGCTCAACCACGGAGCCACGACGGCCGGGCCCCAAATGGACTCTTTTTTAAAAAAATATATATTTTATTGATTTTTTACAGAGAGGAAGGGAGAGGGATAGAGAGTCAGAAACATTGATGAGAGAGAAACATCGATCAGCTGCCTCCTGCACACCCCCTACTGGGGATGTGCCCGCAACCAAGGTACATGCCCTTGACTGGAATCTAACCCGGGACCCTTCAGTCCCCAGGCCGACGCTCTATCCACTGAGCCAAACCGATCAGGGCCCCAAATGGACTCTTGCTTGGGTCTGGAGAAGGGGCCAGCGATGGGTCCCGGGGACACCCTGGGCCCCTCTCCCCTCCCTGGGGTCTGCGCTGCAGAGGGGCCCAGAGCCCGTGCACTCACCCTGGCCAGGGCTCGGAGAGCCGGGGGCGGGGGGGGGCCTCCTGGTGCTCCCAGGCTGGACGGGGGACGGCACTCCCAGGAAGAAGGGAGTGGACAGGGCTTGTCACCCCGGCCATCATGGAGCGTAAGGGTCAGCCCCAGGGCCGCGCTGCCCCGCGCCTCTCCTCCCCTCCCTCCTCCTCCAGGTGGGAGCGGGCTCTGACCCTGGGCTGGTCACCCGGCCCCTGGCCCCTCGGGGCCCAGCCCTCTGAGGGCATGGGGACACCAACAGTTCCCGTCCCTCAGCACCGTCGGGGATAAACACCACACTGTGCGGGTGCGGGCATCATGTCCACACTTCGGCAGCGTGGGGTCCCGGGACCAGCCCTGGGGCAGCAGCAGGGCCGGAGGGGGCGCGTGAGGCTCTGACCGCCACCAGAGGCCAAGCGGGTGAGGAGGAGGCCCAGGGGGCGGTGCCGGGGCTCGGGGCTCAGGGGGGAGGGAATTTGGGCGCAATAGCTGGCTGTGTGGACGAGGAAGGGGCTGGGTTTAGCAGGGGGGACCCCGAGTTCCGGAGGGTTCTGTTTGCTTGTTTCCGGAGGAAAGAAGCTGGGCTTTGCATCCCGCCCAGGGCCGTGCAAAGGGATCTGCTGGGGTCGTGGCAGCTGAGGGGCGCTTCCCTCTGCCCACCCCCGGGGGTGGGGGGGCGCTGGCGCTGAGCGGTCCCTGAGGGAGACCCAGGCGGGGACCAGGGGACAGCGGGTTTGACTGCTCAGCAGGGCCCCAGGCTGTGTCTATAAATAGCGGCGGGAGCCTGGGCTGTAAACAGCCCTGGCGCCAGCAGCTGGGCCGTCACCCGCTCAGCCTGAATTAGACCCTCCCTGCCCCCCCCCCCCCCATGGCCCTGCAGCGGCTTGGGGGGGGGGTGCGAGGCACTTGGGGCCTGCTGTGTGACCCTTGGCTTGGCTGTGTGACCCCCCCCATGGCTGTGTGACCCCCCCCCCCATGGCTTTGTGATCCCCAGCTGCTGTCAGGCAGCAAGTGGGCCCGGCCACTGGGGGGCCACAGCTCACGTGGGGCATCGCCTCTGGCGACCAGGACACAGAGCCCGCACCCGCCTGCACCTGGAACCTGGAACATGTGCGGGAATGAAGGGTGCGGCCGCTTTGGCAGCCCTGGCCAGTGTGGCTCAGTGGATAGAGCGTTGGCCTGCGGACGGAAGGGTCCCGGGTTCGACTCCCTGTCAGGGCACAGGCCCGGGTTGTGGGCTCAATCCCCAGTGGGGGGCGTGCAAGAGGCAGCCCATCCATGATTCTCTCTCTTCATTGATGTTTTGATCTCTCTCCCTCTCCCTTCTTCTCTGAAATCAATAAAAATAGTTAAACATAAACGTAGCCTCTGACCCCCTGCCTGAATCCCCGAGAACCGACCACAGGAGCCGCGAAGGCCAGCGAGCAGGGCCACAGCCTCTCCCAGAGCCTCACTGAGCGGCCGCCCGCCCCCCCCTTCCCCCCCATCCCCGCCCCAACCTCGCAGGAGGCCAGGCAGCGGCACCAGAGGGACCCTCCAGCAGGGCAGCTTGGAAAACACGCAGAATGAAGGGTGGCGAAGGCCACGGAAGCGTCCAGAAAGCAGATGGACAGACAGGGCGGGGGCGGGGGGGAGGGTGCGGGGGAGGAGGGCTGGGGCGCGGGGAATGGCTGCTTGCGGAGGGTGGAAGTACCTTTCCATTTTTTTGGTCACTCCTCACCTGAGGGTATTTTCCCATTGGCTTTTAGGGGGAGAGGGAGGGCGGGAGAGAGACAGAGAGAAACATCGGTCGGTTGCCCCCCACACGCCCCCCCTAGGGCCGGGCATCGAGCCCACAACCCAGGCACACGCTCTGCCAGAGTCGAACCCAGAGCCTTCAGGCTGCGGGCTGATGCTCTGTCGGCGGAGCCAACCCGCTGGGGCTGATGGGAATATCTAAGCCTGGACCACGGTTAGAATTTCACGACCTTGTACTCCTGCAGAGGTCACGATGGGGAGCTTATGGGTGTGAATTGTGCCCCAGAGGGCTGATGTGGGCCGTGTGCCATCTGCCCTGCCCTGTCCAAGGCACCGAGCGGCTCCGGCCCAACCCTCTGTCCCTCCTCCCCACCCACCTGCTGGCCCGGCCCTCCCTCCCTCCGCCTGTCTGTCCGTCAGCCCATCACCCACCCACCGGGGCCAGGCCCCACCACGTTCACCCGCAGCTTCTGAGCACCGCACGCCCCGCCCCCGCCCCCGCCCCGCCCCACCGGCTCTGGGATGGCCTGGTCCACATCCCTGCGCTTCCAGCCTCAACGGGCAGAGCCGTCAGCACAGGCAGCGGCCCCCAACCCCCAGCTGCATCCTCCCGGTCCCCCCGGCCTCCTCTGTCCAGAGGGGAAGCGGGCCCAGGAGCAGAGGGTGGGTGGTTCTGTGGACAAGATGCCAGGTCCGGGCTGCGGGGTGGGCAGGCACCTCCCACCCTCAGGCCTAGACACACGGGGGGGGGGACACTCCATGGGGCCCCCCACCCCTCTGCTGAGCAAGGGGCCCTGTCCTGCCCCAAGCAGTGCCCGCCAGCCTGGTCCTCCGGGGCCCCAGCGCCCTCTCACCCCCCCCACCGAGGCACCGCACAATGAAAGAAACGCCCAGTCCCATTTGTTAGAATCCCTGTTCCAGCCAGCCGAGCACACAGGGCCGGGCTGGGGAGCAAGAACGGGCACCGGGGCTCCAGCCTGCCTGGCTCCCGTGGTTTGGGGGTCTGTACCGGGCCGTCCCCAGAGGAATCCGGGTGCCAGGTCACTGGAAAGTAGGTGCAAGCTGAGGTGCCTGGGGACGCGCCAGGACCCCTCCTCGGGTGGGTGCCAGGTGCATGCGGGGGCGGCACCAGCGTGAGAGCCGGACCACAAAGACCAGGCGTGCAGGCAGTCCAGGGTGCCAGGCGGACAGTCCAGGGGTGTCAGGCGGGCAGTCCAAGGTGCCAGGCGGGCAGTCCAGGGTACCAGGCGGGCAGTCCAGGGGTGCCAGGCGGACAGTCCAAGGTGCCAGGCGGGCAGTCCAAGGTGCCAGGCGGGCAGTCCAGGGGTGCCAGGCAGGCAGTCCAAGGTGCCAGGCGGGCAGTCCAGGGGTGCCAGGCGGGCAGTCCAGAGCTACCAGGCAGGCAGTCCAGGGGTGCCAGGCGGGCAGTCCAAGGTGCCAGGCGGGCAGTCCAGGGGTGCCAGGCGGCCACCGTGCCCCCGAGACCCCTGGCTGGGTAAGGCACGAGCTCTGTTGTCCCAGGGCCCAGTCCCAGCCCGGCCCTGGGTGCTCCCGGCTCCTGGCTCAGCAGCACGCCCAGGCCCTGCTGCGTGGAGGCCGGTCCTCGGGGCGTCACTTGGCTCTGGGCTTGGGCCTGAGGCCTGTGGGAGGGACAGGAACGGTGAGGAGCCGCCTTGCTGGGGCAGTGCCAGGGCGCCCGCAGCTAGGTCCCAGGCCCCAGCTTTCTGTCGCCACTGCCCCGGGGGCTGAGCTGTGTCCCAGGGCCCGGCCCTTCCTCTGGCAGCGCCCACCCCCCTGTCTAGGCTGCATCTCCTGAGGGCGTGGGGTCCTGTGTTCTACTCTCCCTGCCTAGACCCAGGCTGCCCCGTCCACGCCCATCGGTCCATGGCCACCTCCTCCCCGGGCTCCCTCAGGCACCCCGGCCCCGGCCGGATGCCTCCTTCCCCTCTTCCGCAGCTGGGGCCTGAGGGCCCCTGGCACCTGCCCCCCACCCACCTGCCCACCTGGCCCCTGCCCATCACTGCCCGTGGCTCTCTCTGGTCCAGGGACATGGCCTTGTGCTTGGGAGACACACTGGGGCAGCTCCGTGATGCCTACAAGTAGCTGTGAGGTCGTTCAATAAAGTGTGTGTGTGGGGGGGTGGGGGGGGGCACCAAAAGGAACAGTTTGCTCTATTTTGCAGGTTTGGGCCGTTCCAGGTGAAAGGCAGGGGCTGCTCATTTTCATCTCCTTGCGAATTTCCTGTCGGGTTGAAGTTTTTCCAAATAAAAAGGGATTCTGGCCGCGGGGGCTCAGTGGTTGAGCGTTGACCTATGAGCCAGGAGGTCATGGTTTGCAGGCTCAACCCGCTGGGGGGCGTGCAGGAGCAGCCAATCAATGCGTCTCTCTCACCATGGATGTTTCTTTCTCTCTCCCTCTCCCTTCCTCTCTGACATCAATAAAAAGCAGGGTTCCTTCCTCCTCCCTCGGCCATGGGGTGGTAGGCGGGAGGCTCCCCTAACCCTCGCACCCGCAGCCTGGGGGCACGCCTGGCCAGCAGTGCTGGGAGGCACAGGCCCGCTGGGGCGCACTGACCTTTCGCTGGGCAGTGGCCACCCGTGGCTGCCAGCCCAGACCCCCTGTCCCCACGCCCAGAGCCCGTAGCCGGGGGCCACAAGGCTGCCCCTGACCCCTAAGGGGCAGGCCAGGCGCTGCTGCCAGGCACGAGGTGTGTGGCCCCAGAGCCAAGTCGGGCAGAGGTGCGCTCGCCTCGCCCCTGCTCCCACTCCCTGGCGCCCGCGGGGCCTCACCTCTGTGCCCGGGCCCCTCGGCTGGAGGCGCGTGGGGAATAGACGGCCCTGAGCTCAGGTGGGGCAGGGGCGGGGTCCCCTGCACTGGGTGTCCCCACCTGGCAAGGCCAGGACGCGGCAGGGACCTGCCCGTCGGTGTGGCTGCACCTGGGAGCCTCTGGGGCCACGGCAAAGCCCCTGACTGTCCAGAGGGGGAGGGGGTGGGGGGTCTAGGGAGGCCCCCCGCTCTCAGCCGACAACCGGCCTCCAGGAGGGGTGCTGCAGACCTCCCCCAGGTGCCTGGCAGCCTGTCCCCGGGGCTGTCCTGTCCCTCACAGCCTCCCTGTGGACAGGGGTGGCCAGCCCCAGGGCCGAAGGGGCTGGGTGTGCCCTGCGGACGGACCCAGAGTAAAGGTGGCACCCTGGGGGACACGGGGGTCAGTAAAGCCCAGGATTAGGTAGGTTAGGCCCGGGGCAACCTCAGCCTGTGTGCCAGGCCCAGGAGGCCCCTACCCCCCAGGCCCAGGAGCCTTGCTCCCGGAGGCACCCAGTTAGCCCCGTCCACCCGCCTCTCAGGCTGTTTGCCCAGCAGGCAGCTCTGAGGCCGCACCAGCCGCAGCAGAGGGACACCAGCCTCGCAGCATGGCTCCTGCCCTCCTGGGGATGGTGGGGTGACGTCCACTCAAGCGGCCCAGGCGGGGGTAGGGGGGGCGGGGGGGGCTGCTGCCGAGGGCTGAAGCGGGTTAGTTAGTGTCTGGGCGGCCGGACAGGGCCGTCCCCGCCGCCACCACTGCCACCAGCGCCACCACCACTGCCACCAGCGTTAGTGCGAGGCCAGGCGCGGACCTACCTTACTGGATCACACAGAACCTTTTGGGTTTGCTATCGTCAGAGTCGGGGGCAACCTCTGCTTTCAAATAAAAGAAACACACTCAACCGCTGGTCCCTCCCGAGGCCCTGAGCGGAGCCGGGGCTGTGTGGGCGCCGAGCTGCGGTGTGGACGCAGGGCTGCGGTGTGGACGCAGGGCTGTGGTGTGGCTGCGCCCCGCCCCCCGCCGGGCAGCCTCCCTGGACTGAGTGGGTTAGGGTGCAGCGAGCAGGCGGTGCCCCACACCTGCCCCTCCCGGGGCCGAGGCGCCGCTGACCCCTCACCTGCAGGGCTCGGGGGCCTGGGAGCCCCCCATCTCGGGGGCAGGGGGACCTCCGGCTGCAGGGAGAGGCCAGGTCCTGGCATGAATGGATCAGCGGACCCCACACCGGAGCCCGGAGCCCCGTGGACCCGCCCTCCCGGTCCTGCTGGGGACGAGGTGGAGGCCCCCCTTACCTTCCTGAATCCGAGTCCGGTGCTTCTTCCTCCGCCTGCCCGTCCCCTTCGAGGCCCGGCCCTGGGCCCTGGGGAGGGTGCCGGACCCCGAGGAGTCGGCCACCGAGTCCTCGGAGAAGGACCTGTCCAGGGACGTGTCCAGCGCGGAATCGGGGGCGGTGTCCTCTGGGTCCTCGTCCCCGCCGGCCGCTGCGGCGGGAGGGCCGGCTCCTCGGCCGAGGGCAGCTGTGGCCGCCGGCCCCTCTCCTGTGCTGTCAGCTTCGGCCCAGCCGACGCCCCCAAGGGCTGTGGGATCCTCAGCATCCCCGCTCGAGCCCAGGGCCCCGGGGGACTGCTCACTGGAGAACGGGAGGGGCTCCAGGGCCCGCGCGTCCCCCAGCACCACGGGCCAGGCCGCTGCAGGCGGCTGGGAGCTCAGGGGGTCCTCCGTGGGCAGGACATCGCTGGCGTCCACGTACCAGGAGGATCGCCTCTCCTGGGGCCAGGGGCCAGCCTCCTCCGACGGGTCCGCAGGGGGCTTCGAGCTGGGGGCTGTGGCGTCCGCGAGGTCCCAGTCCTGGGGCGGCCTGGCTGCCTCCGCGTCGACCACGTCGAGACCAGGCCCAGAGGCCGGGCTGCTGGTGCCAACCCTGGGGCCTCCTGGGGGGCCGCTGGAGGCCACTGTGGATGGAGCAGGTGTAGGCGGAGGGCAGGGCGCTCCCAGCCATCTGGTGGCACCCTCCTCGGGAACAGTGTGAGCGGGGTTCCCCCTCCAGCTCAGCTTCCCCCCGAATGGCCCCCCCCACCCCCGGGGGCCTTCCCTGGTGGCCTCCAAGCCTTGGCTCCCACAGGGCAGCTGTCATGGGCCCACCCCGGGGCTGGGCAGGTGGCTGTCACAGCAGCAGAGACACGGGGGACCGTTGTCAGGCAAGCGGCCTCCAGCCCCACCTCACGGCCGTCCCCTCTCAGGGCGGCTAGGGGAGAGGAGGGCTCCCTCGGGAGGCCAGGGAGGGCTTCCCAGAGGAGGAAGGGGGTGCGGCCCGAAGGATCGCACAGGCAGGGAAGGCCGGAGGGAAGCGGAGGAGGGAGGCGAGGGTCTCACCAGGCGCGGTGTCCCGCGGGGGGCCTGCGGCTGCTCCCCGGCTGCCCCCGTCCCCGTCGCCACGGCCGCGCGCCGTCTTGCGCAGCTGGAAGCCCTTTCTGATGTCCGCCAGCAGCGCATCGATGACACACACCTCCTCCTGCTGCTTCTTGCCTCCCTTCCTGACTGAGAGGCCAGGACCCTCAGGCACGGCTCGCAGGGCCAGAGCCCACCCGGCCGGCCCAGCCCCGCAGTCGCCGCCCGGCCTCACCAGGCTTCCCGTCCTCGTCCCGCGGCCTCCGCGCCTCCTCCTCCGCCAGCTGCCGCTTCCTCCTCTCGGCCTTGGCTGCCTGCTCCTGCCGGTCCTTGTTCTCCTGCGGGGCAGACACAGAGCCGGTGATCCCCCACCCCCACACAGGCCCTCCCGCCCCCCCACGCCCCCAGGCTGCAGGGGCGGGGCCCACCTTCAGGGCGCGGAGGAAGAGGTCCCGGAAGGTCTTCATGGTGCTGAACGTATCCTCCAGGCTCAGCTGCTGGGCGTCCTCGCACAGGTAGTTGGCCAACGCCAGCTTCTTCTGCTCCACGGCCTCGAACACCTGCTCCAGCGCCTGGGAGGCCTCGATGCTGGCCTGGGGGCGTGGGCACCAAACGGTCAGGGCCCGGGTGGCCCACAGCAGGAGACCCACGGGCATAGGGCGACGGCCCAGATAGGACCCCTGAGTCAGGCCCGTGGTTGTGGGAGGATGAGGGCCAGGCCTGCAGACAGTGGTCCCTGTGCAGGACCGGGGCTCTGGGTGCTGGGCCTGGGGCTCAGGAGGGGTCCTGACCTGCTGTGGGACCCCCACCCGGCCTCTCCCCACCCTCACCTGCCCCGCCCGGCCTCTCCTCTCCCTAACCCACTGAGGCGGGCAGACAGCAGACTGGAGGACTGCCGCCCAGAGGCCACACTCAGCGCCAAGCCCCTCCCTGGCCGCAGCACTTGCCTGCAGGCGCTGGGCGTACTGCTCCCGCACTTCAGGCTCCTGGGAGGCCGCCACCTTCCGCTCCATCTCCAGCAGCCTCTTCAGGTTGCCGCTGGACTCAGAGCGGATGATCTCAAGGTTGATCCTGAAAGGCCGGGCAGGGTCAGGTGACAGCTGATGTCCAGCCTCTCTGGACAGAGGGGCCCTGGCCCTGCACCCGAGGCTGCCAGAAGCAGTTGGAGTTCCGGGCCGGGCGGGCGGGCTTGGGGGTGGGGGGGCGCCTGCCTCAGCAGGTGCTGGGCCTGCAGTGCTAGGACCAGAGGACCTGCCGCAGCAGCGGACGCGCAGCTGGTCAGCCCGCTGCTCCCAGAGCTGCCCCTGTGGGCGGTGGGACCCCCGAAGTGCCCCTCTCCCTGGCCCCCGTCTGGACAGGGTGGTGGCAGGGATGCAGGTTGCTCAGGGGTTAGCCTAGCCTCCAGTGTGACCATGGCCGGCCATCTCCTGCTTCTTCAGGCCTCAGTTTCCCTCTAAGTCACGGTGGACAGGCGTGGGGGGCAGCCGTTCCTGGGGGTGCCGCAGCCTGAGACCGGCCTGGTCCGGCCCTCACTGGTGGGGAGGGAGCCGGGCCGGGCTTGCGCTGGGCGGGCAGGAGACACCTACCCTGCCGCCTGGGCGGGCTGCTCCAGCTCTCGGGGCAGCTGCAGAAGGTCCGGGTGGCTCCTCTCCACCTCCTGCAACAGCCGGGTCCAGGGAGGTGGCCGTGGCCGCCCCGCCCTGGGGATGCCCGAGCCCACGCCTCCACCCTTCCCCTGGGCCTGGACCTCGGGACCGGAGGAGGGGGCGGGGAGGCAGGGGCCTGAGTGGGAGGTTCCCGAGCGGGGCTGGGGCAGCGAGGGGTGCAGACCCCCGAGGCCGGGACGCGCAGCCTGCCGGCCGTGCCCACCTCCAGCACGTGGTGCAGCAGCGTCACGCGGCTCTGCTGGGACTTGGTCTCCGTGAGCTTCAGCAGCGTGCTGATCTTGAAGCCGTCGGCGTTCCCCGTGTGGCTGCCCTGGGGGGGAGGAGGACGGAGTGAGTCTCCCTGCCTCCCGGTGGGGCAGGGCGGGGTGGGGCAGGGTGGGGGTGGGGGTGGGGGCAGGGGTGGCCGCTCACGTAGTTGAGGAAGTTCCCAATCTTCAGGATCAGCTGGCAGAAGACGGGCAGCTGGCGGCTGGACAGCAGGCCTGGGGGGTGGGGGGCGGCTCAGGGAGGTGCGGGCTCGGGAGGCGGGTCCCCTGGTGCTTGCCCATCTCAGCCCACAGCCGCCGGGGAGGACGCGGAGCGGAACCTTCCAGAACCTGTGGCTGCCCTGGTTCTCAGCAAACCATCCCGGGGGCTCCCAGAGGGTGTCCCTTCTGACCCTGTCTCCAAGATGGGCATGGGCGTCCACTGCTGCGTCCCCAGCAGGAGTGAGCCGCACCCCGGGGGGCCAGGGCTGCGGCAGGTGCCCGCGACTCCTCACTCAGAGGGGGTGGTGTGTGCCCGTGTGTGTGCAAGTCTGCGTGCACACACCTGTCTGCACGTGTGTCTGTGCGTGCCCGCATGTACATGCAGTTTGCCTCAGAGCCAGGGAGGGGGCGGTCTGTGACACGAGGAAGCTCAGCACCCACAGGTGCTCGGGGAGTCTGGGTGCTGGGGTGCAGGGGCTGGATGGGCCCCACCTGTGCGGCCCCCAGGGCTCCGGGCCACTCACTCTCGCAGGCGCTGAGCATCAGCTGGGCCTTGGGCCGCACCATGTCCAGCACCACGGCCGTGCCCTCGCACAGCAGCATGCATTCCACCCGCAGCTGGTAGCTGGGGGCAGAGCAGCGGTCAGGGCCCCGCCTGACACACCCCGGCCCTGGCCGCAGTGTGGGGGTGAGGCCCGCAGTCCGCTGGGCACAGAGCTGGGGGTCCCGCGCCCGCCCCAGCTCCAGGTCACACTCGGCCAGGCCTCAGCAGGTCGGGGCGGGGCCCAGGAAGGGGCGGGTCGGACCAGCACCCAGTGCCGAGGCGCGATGGCCTCCCTGGGGGCATCCTCCCTCTTAGAATGGCTGGGGTCTCTCAGGGAGGCCGCAGGGGCCCTGCCCACCGCCCGTCCCCCGCGTTGCTGACCCCTCAGGTGCCCTGGGAGGCCCCACGGCCGGGGGTGCATGAGTGAGGTGGGCAGGGAACCCGGGATGGTCCGCACGCCCCCCTACCCCCGCAGGCTGGGCCCAGCTCACCAGGGGATCCCCAGCAGCAGGAGGTAGAACTGGTCGGCGCTGGCCAGCTTGGCGCGGTCCTCCGAGAAGGAGCGCAGGTTTTCAATCTGCGAGGGAGGCCCACGCGTGGGTGCGGCTGCCAGTGGGGCCGGCCTGCTCCTCCCGGAAGCCCCGCCCACCACAGAAGCCCGCCCCTCCCGGCAGCCCCTCCCATCCCAGAAGCCCCGCCCCCAGCAGCTCCGGAAGCCCCGCCCATATCGGCAGCCCCGCCCCTCCCAGCAGCTCCGGCAGCCCCGCCCCTCCCAGAAGCTCCGCCCCCTATCGGCAGCCCCGCCCCCTGACCTCGTGCTTCTCGGGCAGGAGTTTGAGCAGCTGCTTGAGCACCTCCACGTCAAACCTGGCCGTGTCCCCGGCTCGGATCATGGCGGTGACCTCCTCGTTGGAGCTGGGGGCCGAGAGGACGGGGTTGGAGGTGGAAGAGAGACCCTGCCAGGCAGGCGGGGGGGCCCTCGGCCCAGACACCTCTGCTGGTCACACCGGGCTCCTCCCCCACCGTGAGGTCGGGGCACAGGGAAGGTGGCCACCCGCCGGGTCACACAGCAGAGGCGGAGCTGAGCAGCCCACGCCCGGGCCAGGGCGCCCCCCGCCTCCCCCGGGGCGGCCGCTCGGGACCAGGCGCATGGCCCGTGGGCTCCTGTGTGTGGGGGGGGCAGGGGGCGGGGCGGGCTTCCGGGTCTCCTCCCCCGGGAGCCTGGACGGGGTGGGGGTCTCGGGACCCAGCGGGACAGTCTGGCTATCACCCCCCTGTCGGCGGAGCCGGGCTGTGCACCGCCCAGGGCGGCCTGCAGAGGGCGCTGCCGAGCCCCAGGTGAGGCCGCCAGGAGGGCTGACCCCGGCTCACCACTTGAACTGCTTCAGGAAGATGTTGAGGTTCAGGCTCTTCTTGGAGTCCAGGAAGGTGATCTGGGAAACACCCCCGTCAGCGTCCCCGAGGGCGGGGGTGGGGGGCCGAAGGGGGCACTCCCGATCCCAGGCCCCGGCCCACCTCCTTGGGCTCCTTCCTGGCCGGGGCGGCCGCCGGCTCCTTGGGCTTGGCCACGGGGAAGGAGAAGAGCTGCTCGATGCTGGAGAAGTCGGGCTCCACCGCCTCGGCGCCCAGGCTGCCCAGCGCGGCCCACATGGAGCTGTGCTCTGCGGGGGAGGCCCGTCAGCTCCGCCCTGGCCTCGCCCTGTCCAGGCAGCAGGCAGCCCGACCTCCGGCTGACCTTGGCCGTGACCTCTGAGCACACAGCACCCTGGCCCCCAGGATGACAGCGCACCCGGGGCCTGAGCAGGGCAGGGCTGTGGCATCAGACCAGCTTCAAAGGTGCCTGGGAAGGCGGGTCCGCACAGGGGACCTCTGACCGACCGGCTCCTGCCCCCGCCCGCCCTGGACCACCCGGGGCTGAGCCCAGAGCAGGGACAGACTGCCCTGCCCAGGGGCCCGGACAGTACACGTGCCACAAGTACCGCTGCCACGCTGCCAGCGGCCCCAGCCCGCCCGGAGGGAAGCCGCCGGTGGGAGCCGGTCCTCACCTTGTGCCACGTGGGACGGCAGCTTCTGCCAGTTTAGCTTCTTCATGCGCAGCGTCGGGGGGTTGACCCGCCGGTGGCTGGGGACCCGGGCGGAGCCCAGGCTGTGGTCCACGTGGGCCACAATGATCTCCTCCACGCCGCCCACGGCAGGGGGGGCAGCGAAGCCCGGCAGGGGCGGAGGCGGGGGCGGGCACCCCATGCCCGGGGGTGGTGGAGGGGCGGGGGGTAGGGTCCCGCTCAGGCCAGGCAGAGGTGGGGGTGGAGGGGGTGGGGGGAACGAGGTCCCCAGGCCTGGCAGGGGTGGGGGTAGGGGAGGCGGGGGTGGAGGGGGGAATGAGGTCGCTGGACCTGGCAGGGGTGGGGGTGGGGGAGGTGGGGGGAATGAGGTTGCTGGACCGGGGAGAGGTGGGGGTGGGGGTGGTGGGGGGAGGGGGAGGGGGCTGGGCGGTGGAGCTGGGTGCCGGCAGGGGCGGGGTGGGCATCTGCTGTTCCAGGGCCGCTGGCTGCTCGCTGCTGGAACTCTGGACGCTGACGGCCCGCAGGCCAGCGAGGGTCACGGCGGGCAGCTGGTCCTCCACCCCCGCCTTCGGGGCGCCCGTGTTCTGGGGGGAGCTGCCCTTCCGGCTCCGGCCTAGGTCGGCCTGGACGCCCTTGTGGGCCTTGTCCAGGGAGCTCGGGCGGGGCCGCCTCTTGCCGGACACGAGCCGCTCGACCATCTCGTCCAGGGTGCATTCCTGGGCTGCGGTGGGGACCGCTGGGGTCAGGGGGCAGGTGGAGGCCGACGGAAAGGCGTGGCCCTTCCCTCCGGCAGGTCAGGAGGGGCACCCCCACGATCTCAGACCCCCGTGCGTGCCCCGAGGCGGGCAGGAAGCAGCCGCTCACCGTCGCTGGCCAGGAGCACGGCCCGGTCCACCAGGCGCTCCAGCGCCTCCCAGAGCAGCTGGCTGGAGCGCAGCCCGGGGTCCAGGTGCAGGAGGCCCTGCAGCACGGACAGCAGCTGGGCGGACGCCGGGGAGCGGCTCACCTGGCGGGCAGAGGCGTGCGGTCAGCGGCCACGGCCTCCCGGGGGCGGGCTCACACCCCCGGCCTCAGTTTGCCTGAGTGTCCACCCCACGACCATCTGTGCCTCCAGGGGCCTGGGTTCCCGCGTGGCAGGAGGGCCGGCCAGCTCTCTGGGTGGGGCTGCGCTGTGCATTGTGGGACGTGTAGCAGCATCCCTGCCCACTTGGGACAACCCAAAGTCTCCAGACGTTTCCGGCGGCCGCTGGGGACACGGGCCCTGGTCGGAGAACCACCGGCTGCCGTGGAGGACGGTGACCCGCCAGTGAGGCCTGGGCTGGACCAGAACTCTGCCTCCTGGTGCTGAGGTGTCCTTCGCCCCTCCTGGTGGCAGCCTGCTGGGCCCGGGACCGCCCAGCCTCCTCGGGCAGCCCTGGCCTCGGCCCCCTGGCCTCCTGGTCCTGTCACCCCGGAGCCCTGGCTGCCCCCCGGGTTGGCTCCAGGCCTGGCCCCGCTGCGGTCACGGAGGGCCCACCTTGTGGAACAGGGAGTTGAAGACCTCCTGGTGGCTGCTCATGTCGACGCCCCCGCACGCCTGCAGCAGCTCCTCCTCGTCCTCCGCCTTGGCCTCCTCGAAGGCCTCAAGCTGGATCAGCACGTCTGCGTCCTCCAGGTCCCTGCGATGGGGGGCCGGGCGGCTGAGCCGGAGCCCCACCAGCCTCCCCCACGCCCCGAGCAGGGCAAGGGCCACAGCAGCCAGGGGCCCGCTGGTCTGTGGGGCTGGGCTGCACGGTCGGGGCTGAGGCTCATGGATGGGAGCTGGGAGGTCAGCAACCAGACCTCACCTGAGGGGTGGGGGGTGGTCACCGTGGGGGGTGGGACTTGGAGCAGAGCAGGGGAGCTTGATTGTTCATTGGGCCCAGGGCCTGCCAGTCATCTTAGTCTGGACAATGAGCTGTGCATTCAGCGGCAGGGCAGGCCCTCTCAGCACCCCAGTTCAGCATCAGTCACACCAGCCTCACCCCTTCCTCCTGGGGTCCCCCCAGCCAAAGCGGACACCCCGAAAGAGGTCCTGTGAGGCCTCGGATGGAGGTTCTCAGCTATGTGGGTTCCCAGGTACCCAATTAAAACTGAATTTCAGGCCCAGCCAGCCTGGCTCAATGGTTGAGCGTTGACCTATGAACCAGGAGGTCACGGTTCAATTCCCAGTCAGGGCACAGGCCTGGGTTGCAGGCTTGATCCCCAGTAGGGGGTGTGCAGGAGGCAGCCGATCCACGATTCTCTCTCATCACTGATGTTTCTCTCTCCCTCTCCCTTCCTCTCTGAGATCAATTATATAAAAGAGAAACAATGAATGGTTTGGAGCGTAAGTACGCCCGATGCACCATCTGGGATGTGCTTATACTACAGCAACGCTGTCTGTCTAAAGTCAGTTCAACTCGTGTCCTGTCTGCATGTGGCAGCCCTAGCTCTAGGGCAGCTGCCCAGCCCCCAGGGCAGGGAAGCAACGGCTGGGCTCTCACTGGGACCTGGGCCCCCTGCCCCCCTGGAGGCACTGCGTGGGAGCTGGGGGTGGGGGGGGCAGAGCAGGAGCAGCAGGGGGGGGACTCACCGAAGCCGTGTCAGGACATCCAGCAGCTGCAGCCCTGGGGAGGGACGGAGGGTCAGCGGCCCCATCCTCCAGTCACTGTACCTTCTGATGCCTTCCCCTGGGCCCCTCCCGACACCCCGAGACCAGCGTGCAGTGGGAGGGTCCCTGCCATTCCCTCAGGGCACCCGGACAGGAAGCTCAGAGGGAGACATCTCGGGGGACACTCGTGGTGACCGTCCAGGGGTCCCTGTCACCACTGGACCGGGGTCAGGACCCTGCCTCCCACCGAGAGCCTCCAGGGCTCAGGCCCGGGGTCCCGAGGCCCCTGTCCACGAAGGGAGCGGCTGGGGTGGGGGGTCAGGCTGCTTCCAGGGCCCGGAACGGAGCCTTCCTCGGGGGCCCGGGGGATGGGGGTGTCGGGGCGCTGGGCATCCCCCGGGGTGGGGGACGCAGGCAGGCGGCTGACCGATGAACTCGCCGCGCAGCTGGGTGCGGGTGCGCAGGTCCTCGGGGCCCAGGATGATGGCGTTGACCACGCTGAGCAGGGTGGCCACGTAGGGCAGGTTGTCGCTGCCGGACAGCTCCGTCATGACGACGCTGAAGCGGTACTGCTGGCTGCACACCGTCTGCGGGGGGGGGGGGGGGGGGGGGGTTAGCCTGCGCCCAGGCCCTGCCCCCGCCCGCCGGCCCGCCCCCCGCCGCCGCTCACCTTGTAGTGGTCCAGGGCGTCCAGGGCCAGGGCGTGGCCCTCGGGCGAGTAGATGCACAGGGCGGCCAGCAGCTCAAACACCTGCTTCTTGACCATCACGTTGGACGTGTCCAGAGCTGCCCAGGGCCGGGGGAGGGGGTGGGGAAGGGGTGTCTCAGTGGGGGGCCCGGGCATCCAGGCCAGGCCTCCCCCTCTGCCCAGGACTGCCACACTTCAGCCAGGAACGCGGGGCAGCAGGCAAACACCAGGGGGCGCTCTGCACCCACCCAACGCCCACAGCGTCTTCTCTGAACTCTACCGCCTGCCTCCCGCCTCATCCCCTGAGCCGGAAAGTTTGGGGGTGCCCCTCGCCTGGCCCGGCTGAGAGCACGTCACAGAGGACTCTACAGCTGGGCACGGCCAGGCCTGGACGGGGTCAGACAGGAATGAGGTGACCGCTCTCTCGCTCACCCACACAGGCACGCGCCCGTCATGGCCGCCCCCGGAGCCCCAAGCAGGAGGAACTCGGTCACCCCGTGGGGCAGCAGGCCTGCTGGCCCGGGGACACACAGTGACCTGGGGGTGTCCCGAGGGCTGAGGACTACCCCTGAGACTCACTGGAGGAGGTGACAGTGAGCTGGAACTAACAGGGGGAGCAGGACTGTGCAGACACAAAGCGGAGAGCAGCCTGGTATGGAGGTGGAGCCTGGGGCCCGCATTCCAGAAGCCCCCAGGGCCAGGGGCAGGGCCAGGGGGAGTGGACGATGCCGCCAGCAGTGCCGGCCAGACCTGAAGGGCTCCGGCAGGCTAGGGCCGGGGGCTTGGAGCCAGGTGGAGTGTAGGATCACTCGGGTGCACTTTTGTTTTTGACCCAGTGACTCCAGCTGCCACAGTGTGGATGGGGGAGGTGGAGGGCGGGGAGTGGAGCCTGAACCAGCAACAGGCTGGGTGGAGAATTGGGGCAAAGCCATAAAACAGAGGGGGCAACTAGGTGCAGCTGGTGGAGGGACCAGGGCTCCAAGGTGACCTGGCTGGGGGGAGGGGTGTCTCAGACTTGGGGGCAAATGGGAAACTGGCGCCTCCTCCAGGAAGCCCTCCCTGCCTGCCCAGCCCTGCTGTCTCCTCCTGTGCGCCCAGCCCTCTCGCCGCCTGGCATGGCCGCGAGCCTCACACGGAGTTGCTGAGGCCAGCCTTCCTGTCCGCGGCCCGCCCCGCCCCGGCGCCCAGCGGCTCACCCTGGGAGAGCTGGCGCACGTAGGCCTGGTTGCTGAGGATGTATTCCATGCCCTGCTGCGAGTTCATGACGGCGCGCACGCAGCTGATGCAGGTGAGCTGCAGCAGGGCGTCCGAGATGCGGGCCACGCCGCGGCCCGACAGGCGCGCCAGGGCCTCGAGCAGCAGGTCCAGGCCGCTCTGCTCCAGGAACTGCACCATCCAGCTGCCGTCGCTGCCCTCCAGCCGCTTGCGCAGGCCCGAGTAGTTGACCACTGAGGGCATCTGCAGCAGCCGGATGCAGAGCTCGGGGTCCGCGTTCTCCAGGTTGGCCTCCGTGGGGTCCGCGTCCTGCGGCCCCAGCCTCTCCTTCAGCGCCGCCCACTTCCGCTGCGCGCCCTCCTTCACCGACATCTTGCCGAACTGCGGGGCCAGAGGGTAGCGGGGGTCAGCCAGGGCCCAGCCAGGGCTTGGTCCTCCGCCTGGTACCCCCACCCACCAAACGTGTTCCCAGCGCTTCCTGTGCACCCAGCAGCACCTGGTGCAGGCTCCCCGAGCCCGGCGCTCCCGCACCCACCCCTGACCAGAGGCGGCAGCACTGCCCTGCTGTGTGCACCTCGACCCCACAGCCACCCGGGCAGCAACGCCCCAGACCAGTGGTGACAATGCAACAAGCGTGTTGTGTCTGGGACGCCCTTATCTCCCCAGGGCACAGCCCCTGCCCACTGGATGGGCCAGATGGGCACGATGATTCCGGGCCCTGGTACTCCAGGCTGCCCGACGTGCATGAGTGGGCCGGGGGGGTCATGCCCAACGCCCATCCGGTTCTGGGCAAGACCAGGGCCCTGCGGGGAGCAGCCCTACCAGGCCTGGTTCTGTGGGTCTGTGTGTCACCTGCGGCGGGTGGAGGGCCGGGTGCCCCTAGGCTCTCAGAGGTCCACCCGTATCTGCTGCAACAGGTGTGACCCTGCCCAGAACGTCCCCCCAGCACGTGCCTCTGTGTCATCACCACCACCCCGCCCCCTCCCCGGCAGTGACGCTCCTCAGCCACAGCCCCTGGGAACTGGCCCCAAAGGGCAGGGCGGCCCACGCTCTGCTGCAGCCATGTATGGCTCGGGTCTTATATTTAGCGGCTGAGAAGGGCCGTGTGGAGCCGCTGGGGAGAGCCGGAGGGCCGGCATGGCGACGCCACTGGGCCTCACGCCCAGCCCTCAGCCTCCACCACCCGGAGGCAGGAGCGTACAGGAGGGGGTTCGAGGGGGCACCCAGAGAAGCCAGGCCATGTGCCCACCGCCCCAGAGCTGGACATGGCAGAACCAAGTGAGCCTGGACCCCAGGGGGCCCTGGAGCGGCCAGGCCTCCCCGGCTCTACAGCTGCTGCACCGGGGAGCTCAGAGGGGAGAGCAGGGGCCGTCCGAGGTCAGGCAGGCACTGGGGCTGAGCCGGGACAAGAGCCCAGGTGCCTGCCCCTCCAGGAGGCCCCGCTGCCCCCTTCCCGGGTGAGGGTGGTGGGTGTCCTCCCTTGGGCTCCTGGAGCCCACCCCGGGGCCTGCTGGGAACACAGAGCACAGCCTGGGAGCCCGGCATCTCGGCTCCCTCCTGTTTGCTGTGGGTCCTCCCAGGAGGCACCCCGCCTCCTCGCCCCCCCCACCCCTGTCAACTCCTCTTTGGGACCCCCGGGGTCCTCCCAGGAGGCGGCCTGGCTGACCTGGGTGGGCGCCCAGCCCTGGCCCTTGCCAACAGACTTTGGCCACGTCACTGCCCCGTCTGAGCCTCAGTTTCCTCCCCTGCACCTCTGGCACCAGCCGGCTGGAAGCATCCGACAGGCAGCAAAGGGGGTGTTGGGGTGCTCATAACACCCCCTCCCAGGCCCAGCCCTCTTGGCCCCGCACCATCCACTCACCCAGATGCGCAAGACCTTCCGGCTGCCTCTGCCCACCCATCCCGGGCCCGGCCGCACGCTCTCCTGGCTCCTCATGGCTGCAGTCCCCGGCCCTCCCGGCGGCCTCTCGATGGCAGGGAAGGGCCGCTCCCAGCACCATGAGAGCACGGCAGACGGGCCCAGCGTGCACACGGCCACCCCCTGGGGTGCTGCTGCTTAAAGAGGCACCCAGAACTGGCCCTCCCCTCCCGGCTCCCATTGGCCCGAGTCCCTGCTTCCTTGGCACAGGCTGAGTGGACACAGAACTCTCCCAGGCCAGACTGCTGGCCTCCCGAGTGACCTGCCCAGCCGAAAGCCCCAGGGGTCCCTGGATGCAGAAAAGCCGGCCAGTGTCGCCTTGACCAGCCCACCGGCCCTGCCCAGTGCTCCTGTCCCCGGCCATGGCTCCCTCCCTGGAAAGACCCCACTTAGGGGGTCCCTTTGGTCTGGGGGGGGAGGTGACCGATCCCATCTGCCCCTGTGCTCTGCGTCCTGGAGCCAATTGCACCGCTGGCCAAGCCCATCGGACACCGAGGGGGAGTGCTGGCCAGGGTCTGGTGTGGACGGGTGTCCAGGCAGGTCAGTGAGCTCATGGGGACCCGGGCTGGGTGGGGGCAGCCTTTCTCCCGCTGGGGTGCCCACCGGCAGGTCCCGGGCGGAGCACGCCCCGCTAGAAGCGTTCCGCCGGTTTCCAGGACGAGAGACTGAGCTGGAGATGGAGCGGGGCCAGGCCACATGTCCAGATAGCGCTCTGACCCGCAGCCGCCAGGAAGCGGGCCTCCATCGGCAGGAACCAGCCCGGGAAGCGGTGCTCCAGGGGACCTGCAGGAAGTCAGGCCTCCGTCTCCAGGGGCAACGCCCTGGCTGATGGGTCACTGGCGGGGCTTCCAGAGTTCTGTCCCCTCTTCCAGCTCAGGACCCACCAGGGACAGCCAAATGTGCTCCCCAAACTGCCACACAGGACACCCCCGCCCCCTCAGGGCACCCCTTTTGTTTCTGTATTTTAACCTATCCACCTGTATAATGTAACGTGTACATATATTACATGCATGTTATTGTGTGTACATAGTAACAATTAACATACATACAGGCAATAATACTACAGAGCGCCCTCCCTCTCCTGCCTGCCCTGGAGGCCGACTCCTGGCCGCAGCAGCTGGGGATCTGGGTGGCAGGGGGTAGGGCTGAGTGGGCAGAGCTGAACCAGCCCAGGCCAGGCCTCCGGGTGGTGGGTGGGGGGCCGGGAGCTGAGCTGGCCCAGGCCAGGCCTCGCACGCTAAGGCACTGCTTGTGCTGCTCAGGGGGCAGGGCTGGGCAACGCCCTTCCTGACCACGCCCGGCCCTGGAGGCAGCTCCTGGGAGGAGGGCTCAATCCCGGCTCCCGGGCAGGCCCCTGGAAGGGACCACTCAGCTCTCCCTCTGCAGACTGACAGCGAGCGTCCCCGAGGGTGACAGCAGGGTGTTCGGTGGAGCAACTGGACGGGTGGGCGAGGTGCTCAGGGCTGCGCTGGGTCTGTGGACGCTGGGCCTCCACCCGCTTCCCCGGCCCGGCCCGGCCCTGCCTGCGGGCTGTGTCCGCTCCCAGCTCGGCCTGGCGCCCAGACCGCGGCCTCAGGGACTTTCCCGGCTCCCTCTCACGAGGCGGGGCGTGGCAGCCTGCTAGGGGCGGGGCCCAGGGGCGGGGCCTCCCGCGGGCGGGGCGGGGCCCAGCTCAGGAATGCGGCTGTTCTCGGCGCTCCCCCAGCGGCGGGGCGTGGCCTCCCGGGGGCGTGGCAGCCTGCTAGGGGCGGGGCCCAGGGGCGTGGCCTCCCGCGGGCGGGGCGGGGCCCAGCTCAGGAATGCGGCTGTTCTCAGCGCTCCCCGGCTGCGGGCGGGGCCTGCACAGGAATTCACGTTCACGAGCTTTGGGCGCCAGCACCCCGGGTGAAGCAGGCGGAGCAGGGCCATCCGGGCCCTCGGGGCTCCCAGCACCCCGCGGCGCTGCAGTGCCCCCACTTGCCCGCTAGGCAGGCACCCCGCCCCTGCACCCTGGAACCTCGGGGGGGGGGGGGCGGGGACTATGTGGATGCTGTGAGGCTGACCCGAGTGGGATGGTTCACCTTTTTCTACGGATAACGTGGGTTTGTGCCTCCCCTTCAGCGGGGGATCCTGAAGGCAGGGCCTTCCTCCGGGCTGTGCTGGGTCACCCGCTGGCCTGGCTGCCCTGAGGCGGGGCCCAGTGCCCCGGAGCCAGACAGAGGCTGGGCCTGGAGGAGCCAGGACAGGACACTGGCCCCAGGGCCTCTTAGCCGCCTCCTGGGACATGGGGCAGGCGCGGCGATGCGGGCACCTCCATATGTCACTCACATGCCTGGGCACTCACATGCCTGGGCGCTCACATGCCTGGGCGCCCACATGCCTGGGCAGTGGCGAGGGCTTCTGGGAAGCCAGAGGGCGCTGCCCTGCCTGGCGGTTGTCTGTCAAGCTGAGTATGTGTATGTGTGGCCGAGGCGGGGAGAGACAGGGCCCCCAGACTTCAGAGACCAGCTACCCCGGCCCTGCTGTGCAGATGGAGAAACTGAGTCATGGGGTGAGCCTCTGAGGCTGGCACCAGGCACGGAGCTGTGTCCTGGGCACAGGCCTACCTCGCTGTGGGCAGCCTGGTGGGATGGGGAAGCCGCCTCCCGGCCAGAGGATGGCCCCTTGAGAAGGGGGTGTTGCCTCCTGTCTCTGGATCCCTGCCAGCGTTGGCAGAGGGACTCAGGGGACGGGGGTGGGAGTGGGGGGCTGCCGGGGTGGGAGGCAGCTTCGGATGGCCCTGCCAGCGTGCTCACAGCACTGGGTGCCTCTAGGCCCCGGGCCAGCGGGGTGGGTGCAGAGCAAGCCTGTCTTCCCCGGGTGGGCGGGCAGATGGCAGGCCGGGATTCCGGATCGGGGAGCAGGGGCTGCCACTCTATTCTTAGCTCCTCCAGGAACCCAAATTTTTCCACTGCCTGGCAACCCTTGGATTTTGTTCCTGGAAGCTCTTGGCGCTCAGGGGCAGCCCAGGCCCTGCGGCGGAGACAGCCTCGCCACGACCCCGTTCCTCCCCTCCCACCATCCCTGCTCCTGAGCTCTGGCACCCGTGTCATCTCCCCGACCAGGCCTGAGCCCTGGCAAGCCCTCACTGCCCCGTGGGTCACCCGAGAGGCTCATCCCAGGTGGGGGGTCGTGGGCGCAGTGCTGTTACCACGGAGACGAGGAGCAGGGCACGAGCTGGGCAGCACACTGCGGGGACTAGGACGTCACACACACACACACACACACGAATACTGACCGAGGTTGCATCGGGTGAATATGGCCGCTCTCAAAATTAGAACGAGAGAGAAGACAGAGCGAAGAGGACCCACACATCTCCCGCGTGGCTGCCCCAGCTCAGCGAGCAAGGGAAGAGCCCGGAGCTGGGTCTCCACGGCACAGACAGGGAGACGGGCCGGGGTAGGGGCTGGCGGGGCGAGAGCTGGGGGGTGGGGCGGGTCAGGGAGCCAGGCCAGGGCTTGGCCCACTGTGTCCCCAGGATGTGGGAGCAGGCAGACACGCTGTGCCCAGGCCTGGCCCGGCCACGTCCTCCACGCACCCCACCCTCCTGGGTTAGGGATAGAGCAGGTGGAAGGCACAGAGAGGTGGGCAAAGGACTTGGGCAAACAGGAAACACCTACGGGAGGGGTGGGCAGCGCCACCACGGGCCTGCCCCATGCAGGGGGTCCTCCCAGCGCAGTCGGAGGCCGGCACTGTCTCCTGGGAATGGGCTGGGAGCGCCCCCCCTCCCCCCCGCGGCTGGCCAAGCCCGGCAGTGGGAGGACAGGAAGGGTGGAGGCGCCTCGCCAGGAAGCCCGGCTTTCGCTTCCACCTGCACCCAGGGCTGGCAGCGACCTCTGCCCTCGCCTCCCCAGCTGCACAGGAGCAGGGCAGGAGCGAGTTCCTGAGGGCCTGGCACCTCCAACACCCTCGGGGCAGAGCCTGGCCGCCAGCCTGGGGAGCAGCACGGGGCCAAGGGTGGCGGTGGCCGCCGGCTCGGCTGTGGCTGAGTCAGTTCCGACATGGACACTGGAGGGATGATGTGTGCAGACCGTGGTGGGGGGTGGGCAGGGCGGACCGGGAGGCCACAGGGACAGCGTTTGACCGACCACAGCTTCCACCACAGCCTCCGAGGGCACAGGAAGGACGCGCTGCTGGGTCCCTCTCCCCGACCACAAGCAGCTCTGCAGCACCTCGCCCAGCGCCGCGTGCCTCCTGGTCCCGCAGGACTCTCAGTGCCGGGGAGAGGGACTGGCCGAGGGGGGCTCTGCGGTGTGCGGTCTAGGCCTTCGGGTGCCGGGTGGGACCTGGTAGCCCCTGCCCCCAGCCGGGTCCTGTGCCCCAGCCCTAGGCTGCCCGCCTGAGCAGAGAAAACAAAGCAGCAGATTGAGGGTGGAGGAGGGGCTGGACCGCACAACTTGGCACTGCCAGGGGCTGTGGCCAGGGCCGGGCAGGGGGCAGCTCAGGTTCTGGGTCAGACCAGGCTCTGCGGGCCCTGATCCATCCTCCAAGGGGCATGAGCATGTGGGTGCCGACCCCACCCCCGCCCACGTGGGCAGCGCCAGGAGCCTGACCCAACCGGGCCAGCAAGGTCCTTGGCATCTGGCTCAGGATGCTGGTGGCATTCCTTGCTGGGTGGCCGGCGGGGAGGGGGGGAGCAGGCCCATTCCAGACTCGCTTTCCTCATCTGTAAAATGGTCACGGTGTTCTACTCCAGGGAGCCTGAGTGGGCTGGGCCTGTATCACCAGCACGGCCCCTCCCTGGCTGCTCCCCCACTTCCTCTCAGAGGGGACAGCCTGGCAGTGCCCGGTGGGCAGGGTGCCCTCAAAGTGGGCGGGGTCCGATCTGAGCACGGGGCTCCCTTCTCAGGCTGCTCAGGGCTGCGCACCGGGAGCAGCCAGCCCACACGGGGGGAGGAGCAGATGTCTGCCTCTGCTGCTGTGCGCGGGCGGCCGGGCCGAGCTGTACTTGGAGCAAAAGCAGGACGGGATGCGGATGGCGGGGGAGGCAGGCTGCACACCGAGGCCACATCGGGGAGTGGGGAGCGGGGAGCGGGGGCCGGGCACAGGCGGGGAGACTGAGGCCCTCACACGCTGGCCGGGGCCCACCAGCACTTGGCAAAGGCCAAGATCAAGCCCAGGACGGGAGGACCCTGCCCCACGGGCCAGGTCTGCGGGGACTTCCTGTGCGTGTGGGGCACTGGCTGGGCACAGGGAGGGGCTGAGCTCAGCCCACGGCAGCTGAGGGCAGGCCCGGGGCCACGGAGGGACACCTGGCCGCTTGGCCCTCCCCTCGGACCCCGTGCCCTTGGTGAGCCTCCGGACTGGGCTTCGATGTGAGGCGCTCAGCGGCACCCACTGGAGAAAGGGAACAGTCTGCCCCCCCCAGGGCGGGTTCCCCGAGGCCCTCCTTCCACCTGGGCCCCGGGCACTACAGCGGTGACAAGGGAGGGGTAGCCGGCCGGCCAGTTCTCACCTGGTCCCGGGCAAGCGCCTTCTGTCTGCCAGCGTGGTGTCCTCCACCCTCCACCCTCTAGCCCAGTTGCAAAGGCCTATGCACACAGTAGGGGCTTTATAAATGCCTCTTGCAAGACAGTGGCGCCGATTCTGTAACCCGGCCCCCAGGTTACAGGTCACCGCCCATACCCGACCCTTGGCGGCGGGCAGGCGTGAGGGCAGGCGCGGGGCCGACTGCAGGCAGGTTCATTCATTCCTTCACGCACGCTCTCATTCAGTTCGGGGCCTGCTCAGGGCGCCGGGTGGGAATGCCGATGGGGACAGACCAGGCTCCCGGCTGTCACACCTCAGGAGGCGCTGAGAGGACAGCTGTGGCCCCTCAGGGCGGGGGAGGCAGCTGCGGTCACCAGGGAGCTCCCCTCACCACGTGGTCTCTGGGCCGGGCAGCGGGGACAGCTGTGCCCACAGACCTGGCGGCCTCAGGGCAGCCGAGTGGCGTGCAGAGGTGGCCTGGGCAGGACCCTCCTTACAGGTGAGGCTGGCGGGAGCGGGGCCCCCCTAACGGGAAACCGAGGGTTGGATGCTGATCTCACCTCCGGGGACCGGGAGTTCACCCCCTACCATGCACCCCCTCCCTCTAAAGCAGCGGTTCTCAACCTGGGGGTCGCGACCCCTCTGGGGGTCGAACGGCCCTTTCACAGGGGTCGCGTAAGACCATCGGAAAACATACTGTTTTTGTGATTCATCACTATGCTTTAATTATGTTCAATGTGTAACAATGAAAATACATCCCGCGTATCAGATATTTACATGACGATTCATAACAGTAGCAACATGACAGTTATGAAGTAGCAACGAAAATAATTTTATGGTCGGGGGTCACCACAGCATGAGGAGCTGTATTAAAGGGTCGCGGCGTTAGGAAGGTTGAGAACCACTGAATCTAAAGGGATGAAGCCGCCTGCTCAGCCTGGACCTCGGGGTCCCCAGGCCAGGCTCCACCCCCTGGGGACAGCCCTGCAGACTGGCTCCTGAAACCGCCTCCCGCCCCCCCGCCCCCTGGCCTGTCCCCCCAGACACACTCCTGACCACCGTCCTGAAACAGGTAAGTGTGGCCTCCACACGCACTGTGTCCATGGGCCTTGAGCCATGCACCATTAGACGCCTGCTGTGTGCCACACTGCAGTGGGGGAGGGGCCGGGCAGCGGAGTCAGGCCTCACCCCTCAGTCTCCCCGATCCTCCTCTGGGCACCCTCAAAAGTCAGGGACTGAGCCCACCTCCAGGTCCGGACCCAGGCCACTGGCCAGGAGAGGGACTCCCCCGGGCTGGCTGCATGGCGCCCTGCACCCACAGGTGGCACCCACCCCCACAGCGGCACCCACAGGCGCGCCCCAGTCATCTGCACCCCTCCCGAGCCTTTCCCAGCGCGAACTTCCACCTGGAACAGACTGCTCTCTGATGAGAGGCGCGCAGTCTATTTAAGGCGGGAGCTCCCAGGTCCCGGAATGGAATGCGGGGTGAGGCGTGTGCAATTAGGTCGACAGCCCATCAGCACCTCCACAAAGCGCCCCGCTGCTGTGAGGGGGCGGGGCTGGGGGCAGACAGGCGGCCTGGGTGGTTGCAGTTGCAGGAAGGCAGCCACCTGCCCACCTCAGTCCACTACCCAGCACCCCGCCTCCGGCCTGCGCCCTCATGACGGGTCTGGCCGGCAGCCCTGAGCAGGGGGCTGGCAGGGAGCGGGTGGGAGGGCAGGGCCTGGTCAGCGGTCGGTCGGGGACACCTACTGCACCGACTGCTGACCTGTGAGGGGTGGGGACAGGGAGACGCCTTAGACCCAGACCCCGAATCGTCACCCCCAGGCCTGCAGCCCCCGCTCGCTGAAGGCGCCCCATGGCCCTGCCCTGCTCGGGCTTGGAGTCCCTGCCTCCTCCCCTGCAGGTCTCCGGGAGGAGGGCCCGCCGGAGCCACTGCGGGGGAAACTGAGGCCAGAGGAAGCAGGGGCGGGGCCGGCTGGAGGACTCAGGCTCCATGTGGGGATGCCAGACGGCGGGGGTCCTCGTCTCCCTGGCGGGTTGGTTCGGGGCAATAGGCTGGGGTCCCAACTGCGGGGGCCACCACGCCGCCCTGGGCCTGGGCCACAGCCTCCCCCGGCGGCCACCCCAGCCTCGCTCCTGAGGTCCAGTCCCTCCTGGGTCCTCAGAGAGGGGGACGGGGGGGGGGGGGGGGGGCTGGGAGCACAGGCCAGCCGGTCACCCCGCCCGCCAGCCCCACCCCGGAGCCTGCTGCGCGTGCGCCCACCTGCTCCGAGGCGCCCAGACCCAGCACAGGCCAGGGGGACCCCAGGCTGCGCGCCTCGCGGGCCCAGAGGCGGCGAACCCCGAGTGCAAGTTTATTTTTCCAACTGCGGCTGATTCACCGCCAGGATGTGGCGGCCGCGAGGCGGGGAAGTTGTGCGGCACCGGCACCGGGCGGAGTCCCAGCCCAGCTCGGCGACCCGACCCGCCACCCACAGGCGGCGCGCATTGGGGGGCGCACGGGGGGCGCGCGGGGGCGCGCATGGGGCACACGCGTCGCTGGTCCTACCCCGTCCCACAGCCCAGGCCCCCTCCTCTCCCCGGACTCAGTTTCCCCCCGGCCCCTGGGGGCCCAGAGGGCGCGAACTTACTGGGCGGGGGCGGCGTCAGGGGTCCGGGGTGCGGCCGCGCTCAGTCCGATGGGGCGGGGGCGGCGGACAGCGGCCCCCCGCGGGCTCCGCGCGGTTCGGCTCGGCCGGTTCGGGTTCGGCGCGGGCTCGGGTTCCGGCGGCTCGGGCTGGGCTCGGGAGGAAGGGGAGGCGCCGCCCGGCGCCGCCCTGCCCCGCCCCGCCCGCCGCCACGTGGGGAGCAGGCGCGGGCCGGGGGCGGAGCCGGGAGGGGGTCGCGGCGGGCCTCGGGGTGCGCGGGGATCCCCGCGCCTGTAAACGCCCGCCCGCTTCCCGCTGGCTCCGCGCCTGCCCACCCGCGGGCGGGATCCTGGGGGACGCGGGGGACGGACGCACCTGGTTATCCGCCCACCTGGGACCGGGCTGCTCCGCCCGCCCTTCCTGGTCCCCTGCGCCGCCCCGCTTCCTCCCGGCGCGCACCGCCCTCTGTCCCCACGCGGGACCTGCTCAGGCCGCTGATCGCGAGCTCCCACGGCTTCCTCCCGGCAGATGGCTCTTCGTGGGCTTCTGGGATGGGGAGCATCCAGGTCACCCAGGCCTGCCCCGCAGCCTCCTCCCCGCAGCCCTCCCTGACTGCCCGGGCGGCTCTGGTCTCTGGGCAGGATGGACTGGGGGGAGGGGGTGTAGGCAGAAGGCCTGGGGGAGCTGCCCGCCCCCCCCTCCCCAGCCCTGAGCCCTGAGCCTTGTTCCCTGTCACCTCCTCTTTCTGTCCTGCCAAACCTGGTGGGCGCCCTGTCCGTGCCCCCACCTTGCCCAGCCTGGGCTCCCCTCAGGAGGGGCTGGAGAGAGCTGCCCAGCCCCGAGCCCCGAGCCCCGAGCCCTGCCGGCACCGCACCCGCAGGCACTGGCTCCCTGAGTAGCTGCGCCAGGCCCGGCCGGCTCGCCAGGGGCCCCTGCCCGGTGCCGGTCTGAGGGCTGCGCTGGGCTCTCAGCTCCGACGGGACAGGAACCGCCGGGCCTCAGTTTCCCCATCTGTAAACAAGACCAGTGTCTCTGCGGGCTGTAACCAGCCTGAGACAAACAAACAGGGGTGAAGTGTCTCCAGGCTGTTCTGTCTGGACTGGTCTCCCCTCAGACCTGCCACGTGCGGGGCGTGGGAGGCGGGTGGTGGGCAGGTGGGTGGTGGCAGGTGGGTGGACAGGTGGTGGGCAGGTGGTGGGCAGGTGGGTGGTGGCAGGTGGGTGGACAGGTGGTGGGCAGGTGGTGGGCAGGTGGTGGGCAGGTGGGTGGTGGGAGGTGGCAGGTGGGTGGTGGCAGGTGGGTGGACAGGTGGTGGGCAGATGGTGGGCAGGTGGGTGGTGGGAGGTGGGTGGTGGCAGGTGGGTGGACAGGTGGTGGGCAGGTGGGTGGTGGGAGGTGGCAGGTGGGTGGTGGCAGGTGGGTGGACAGGTGGTGGGCAGATGGTGGGCAGGTGGGTGGTGGGAGGTGGGTGGTGGGAGGTGGGTGGTGGGTGGTGGCAGGTGGGTGGACAGGTGGTGGGCAGATGGTGGGCAGGTGGGTGGACAGGGCCCGAGCAGGGGATGGGCCGAGGGAAGGGCACTGGACGCTTCAGCCCCGGGTCCCGCTGGCCTCCAGCCTGGCTCCAGCTCCTGCCCTGGCCGACCTCGTGCCCTCTCGGTGCTCAGGGAGCCCCTCCGTTGGTGGGACAAGGCCCGCTGTCCATGCCCAGCCCGCCCGGCCCGGGAGGCCTCTGCCAGCGCAGGAGCGGTGCCTGGCAACAGGCCAGGCTGATGGAGGGCGAGGGCCGCGCCCAGGAAAGCGGCGGAGGAGGTGGTGCTGCCTCGGGGACGCCCTCCAGCCGGACGTGCGAGCGTGGCTCCGGTCTGGACGGGACTCAGGCTCTTAGAATGTGCGGGCTGCCCCTGCCAGGAGGGCCGCCAGCCCTCCCCCACCCCCCCTCCGGCCTTTCTGAGCTCCCCTCCCCGCCCGCCCCGCTGGCTCCGGCCTCTGCCTGGCCCCAGGGCCCCTGTTCTGGCAGCACCAGGAAGTGGGATGGGAGGCTCGGCCAGCTGACTCCTCCCGGCCGCTGGCGCCCGGCTGCCGGCTGTGGTGGGTCGGTAGGTGGGTCGGTAGGTGGCTTGCTGACCCGGTGGAGGGAGGAATGCCGGGGAGGACGGGTGACCTTCCGGCCTGGCCTGGGCGCGAGGACGGTCCTGCTGGGGGTGGGCCTCTGCCCTGAGCCCAGCCTCACCCCCTGGGCCTGGGAGCAAGCAGACCCCGAGCCTCAGCCTGAGACCGTCCGGCCGCTGCCTGGGAACCTGCCCCGGAGGAGGCACAGCTGCCCGGACCCTGAGGGGGCAGGTCACCACCCACACCCACCCACAGGGCACGGCCCGGCCTCAGTGAGCCGGGGGAGCGTCTCACTGCCTCCTGCCTCCTGCCGGGGGCGGCACTGCCAGCCTGAGCCCTGTGGGGGGCGGCACTGCCAGCCTGAGCCCTGCGGGGGGCGGCACTGCCAGTCTGAGCCCTGCCGGGGGCGGCGGCGGCCTGGGCACTTCTCAGAGAGAAAGGCCTTCCCAGCGCGGCCTTCGAGGCAAGGAGATGAGGTGACGCCAGGGCGACCGGGTCGGGGCAGGCACTTCCCATGAGAGGGTTTCATTTCATTTATCGGTTTGATCAGTTCCTCACCCGACGCCTTTTTCCTCTAAAACATTTTCCCTTTTGTGTCCCACACGGGTGCCCTGGGACAACCTCCAGTGCTGCTACAGAATGAAGTCAGCGAGAGCGTGGCCGCCTCCCTCACCTACCCGCCCACCCTTCACCCACCCCTCACCCGCCCGTCCACCCATCCACCCGTCCACCCGTCCACCCACCCACCCACCCACCCGTCCACCCGTCCACCCATCCACCCACCCACCCGTCCACCCGTCCACCCATCCACCCACCCACCCACCCCTCACCCGCCCGTCCACCCATCCACCCTTCCACCCGTCCACCCACCCACCCCACCCACCCGTCCACCCACCCGTCCACCCATCCACCCACCCACCTACTCATCAACTCACCCTCCCAACCCCCCCACGGACCCCCCCACGCCCTCCCTCGCACTCCAGGGTCAGCTGCACCTGGGGAGTGAGAGCTGGGGCAGCAGCCCTGCCTGAGCAGCTCTGGAACCTGGGGCAACCATTCCCCTCCAGCAGCTGTGAGCCTGGCCTGGCCCGCCCGCCCACACCCTGCCTCTCCTCAGCCCTTTGCTCTGGGTCCCGGCAGCTTGGCCGCGGGGCCTGGTCGACCCTCATGGTGGCTTTTGGCTTCCTGGGGGCCGGCCTCTGCGTGCCCGGGAGGAGGGTCAGCCGGCTCCTCGCTGCTCTGGGAGGGGCGGGAGGGGGGGCAGGCAGGGGACGGGCGGTAGCCTCTCCATCTGACTATCATCTTACGGGAGGTTCTCTCACTTGCAGATTTTGTTTTTAACAAACTCGATAAAATGTATTTAAAATCCTGAACTCAATACTCGCAGAGCGGCAGTCAGAGACGCCAGCTGACACCCAACAACCCTCACCCTCACCCTCACCCTCACCCTCACCCTCACCCTCACCCTAGCCCAGTGATGGCGAACCTTCTGAGCTCGGCGTGTCAGCGTTTGAAAAACCCTAACTTAACTCTGGTGCCGGGTCACACATAGAAATGTTTTGATCTTTGCAACCATAGTAAAACAAAGACTTATATTTTTGATATTTATTTTATATATTTAAATGCCATTTAACAAAGAAAAATCAACCAAAAAAATGAGTTCGCGTGTCACCTCTGACACGCGTGTCACAGGTTCGCCATCACTGCCCTAACCCTAACCCAACCCAAACCCCAAATCTTAACCCTAACCTTCACTCTAACCCTAACCCTAACCCTGACCTTAACCCTAAACCTCACCCTCACCCTCACGCTAACCGTCGCCCTGGCCCTTGCCCTCCCCTCGCCCTCGCCCAGGTCCTCCCCTGGCCTGCTTGGTGCTGTGTTTGCACTTGGGGCGCAGGCGGCAGTGCCGGGGTCTGGGGGTGGAGCTCCCCAGGTCAGCTTCCCCAGGAGCCCGGCAGGCCCTGAGCTCAGTGTCAAGGACTCAGCTCACAGGGGTCTCTACCCAGAAACACAGCAGCCACACTCGGGCTCTGGCCGAAGGGAGACCCCTCCTCCCACTGCCCCCCCCCCGCCCCCCCGAAGGATCTCATCTCCCCTGGGTCCCCCTGAACTCTGACCCGGCTCTCCTGGCCCGGGCTGTGTGTTGCGACATCTCTTTCCCAGGTCACACTGCGACTTCTAGGCCCAGGCTGGCAAAGGTCAGTCCTGGGAGGAGCCATGGGGGTGAGGGGTGGGGTGGGGGATGGGGATGGGGGTGAGGAGTGAGGGTTGGGCGATGAGGTGTGGGGGTGGGTGAGAGGGGTGGGGGGTGAGCTCTACCCAGAGCCCCAGCATGAACCCCACTGTCCCCACGGGTGCCCAGCACTAGGCCCTCAGGACACCTTCCCCCGGGAGGCCCTCTGGCGACCGCCCTCTCCCCTCCCCTCCTGACACTGGGCCGAGTGTGGAATTCTCTGGAAACCCAGCTCTAACTGGAGAGCAGAGCAGCATGAGGTGCAGCTGGGCTCTGCGGGTCCGTGAGGCCTGGGGAGGGCGCTGTGCAGGCCTGACTGGGGGTCGGGGGGGGGGGCACCGGCCGTGCTGGGGGGGACACAGGCCTGGCTGGGGGGGGGCACAGGCCGCGCTGGGGGGGGGGCACAGGCCTGGCTGGGGGGGCGCACAGGCCGCGCTGGGGGTGGGGGGGGCGGTGCCTGTGCTCGGCTTCGGGGGCTGGCCTCCGGCTAGTTCTTCCCGGTCGGTCGGTCAGTGGGGTCTGGATCAGCCCCGTCCCCCTTCCTGCCCAGCCCTGGGCCTGGCTGAGGCGCAGTGGGCGTGGGTGCGGAATTGGCAGGTAGCTCCGTGCCTGCTGGGGGCACGCGGGGTGCAGCCCGGGGACCCCACCTCACTGTCTGTCTCTCCCACCAGCTGGGCTCCCCCCCCCCCCCCAGCTCCCTGAGGTGGGTTTTGTGTGCGTTTTCCCCGGAGAGGAGATGTCCCGGCCCCAGTGCCCCAGCGGGGGGTGTGGGCTCAGTCCTGGCCAGGGGTCCCTGCTGACCCCGGCTGGCGGAGCCTGGGCCCTTCTGCACCCCCCCCCCCCATATTGGCACAGGGATAGTGGCATCCTCCCTAAGCTGCTGATGGAGGCCTGAGTCATCGCCACCATCCTGGGGTGTGACAGAGGGTGTGGCCAGGACGGGGGTGGGGGGGTGGGGGGGTGGGGGGGCAGGAGTCCCGAGGTGCAGCCTGGCCCCACCCAGCAGGGCCCTGTGCGGGCAGGGAGTGCCACCCACGGGCCACATTCCAGAGCCATAGGCCCGGCCGCCGGGGAGGCCCCAGGAGAGGCTGGTGCGCCCATGGGCCGTGGGCAGCGTGGCCGGGAGCAGCCGGGCCCTGGAGCTGCCGCCAGCCCTGCTCGGTGCTGAGCGGCCGCCCGCAGGCCCTTGGCTGCAAGGAGCTGGCCCCTGGGGAGTGGGGTGGACAGGATGTCCGCCCAGGGCCGCTGGGGGGCCGGAGGGGGGTGTGGGGAGCCCCCTGGTCGAGTCTGTGCGTGTGAAAGTGACCACCAGGTCCTCCAGAGACGAGGCCAGGCCGCCAACCGACCCTCAATGACCAGCTGAAGTGCAGGGCGGGGGGGGGGGGCGCTGTACCCTGGGGGGCAGGGCAGCTCCCTGGACACGCCGAGGGAGGGAGGGGAGACCCCTGGCCCGGGGGGGTGGGGGGGAGGGGGAAAGGCGGGGGGGGCAGTGAGGCTGCGATGGTGGTTAGACTCAAGTATGCGTGTGTTAGTGTGTGAGTGCATGTGTGAGTGTGAGCGAGGCGGTGCTGAGGGTTGAGAGTGTGAGGATGTGCATACGTGTGTGTGTGTGTGTGTGTGCGCGCGCGTGTGTGCATGTCGAAAGTCAGCCTTTGGTCTCTGCAAGGGGAGCGCAGGCCACCGCCCGCTGTGGGGACGACAGTGGGAGGCACGTGCCCGGCCGTGAGGGCAGCCAGGCCCCTGGGGCATTAGCTCAGGAGGAGGGCAACTTAGGCTTAAGGGGCAGCTGGCAATTTAAAAGGTGGGGACACATGGGAACTTGTCTCTCCCATCATGCCTGTGTGCACACACATATGTGCATGTGTGCACACACATGTCTATCTTTGCATGCACGTGTGCACATGTGTGTCTGTCCATGTGTGTGTGTCCGTGTCCTGGGGGGCTGCTGGGAGCCGGTCCATCCTTGCTGTTTCAAGGGACCTGGCATATATGGCATACTGTTCCTAATATGTTTGCTCACCTTCTTGGCACTATGTGTTTTAACCAAGGTCACCTCTCTGAGAAAGGTTGTTTCCCCAGGTAGGGATTTTCCCCTGAAGTTAGGGAGGGAATAAAACCCCTTAACTAAGTGCCAGGCGGGTAATTAATCACTTTAACTACAAACAATCATGCTTAAGCTACATAATCTTTACTCCCTGGAATGGAGATAAGAAACGCCCTAACCTTTGGAATAGAGATTGATAGGATTGGAATCAACTGGTATAAATACAGATGTAACAAGACAACAGCACACAGAACCTGGACACAGAACCTAGACACAGAACCTAGACACAGAACCTACACAGAACCTAGAGACAGAAGAACTTCGCTGGAGAGAACATGGCAAAAGATCCTGGACAGAAACTGGCCACAGAACCTAGAGACAGAACCTAGCGAGAGAACATGGCAAAAGATCCTGGACAGAACCTGGCTACAGAACTTGGTTGGAGAACCTGGACAGAACCTGGCTGGAGAACCTAGCGAGGGAACATGGCTACAGAACCTGGCTGGAGAACCTGGAGAACCTGGCTGGAGAACCTAGCAAGAGAACATGGACACAGAACCTGGCTGGAGATCCTAACCAGAACTTCGCTGGAGATCCTGACCAGAACTTGGCTAGAGATCCTGGCTAGGCTGCTGATCAACTGAACGCTGTTTCCGTGTCATTCCTTCTTCACCGACTCCGTCCACACCTTTGGGGACCCCTGGACCTGCTGGGGTTGGACCCCAGCAGGGGGCAGCTCAGTGCCCATGGCCCAGCAGGAGGGGGAGAGGGAGGGGGGTGGCCGGGGTGCTGGCCAAGTGGAGAGTGTCTTTGGGGGCTTCCAGGGGGTGGGTGTGAGGGGAGAGGGGCTCAGAGCAAGGCCCCGAGTTGGTGGGTCCGGCGTTGGTGCCCCGGGGACCCCTGGGGTGCGCCCTGCTGGGCCTCTGGCCACACTGTCCTTGGGGAGGCTGGTCTCCTGGCTCCTGCAGCAGGACCTTCTGCTTCTGGAAACTTCTCTTCCCTTGGGGCTCCCTCCCAGGACCTCCCTCCCTGGGCTACAGGAGCAGCAGGCCCACTGGGGACAGAGGGGCTGGGGTACAGGAGCAGCAGGCCCACTGGGGACAGAGGGGCTGGGGTACGGGAGCAGCAGGCCCACTGGGGACAGAGGGGCTGGGGTACAGGAGCAGCAGGCCCACTGGGGACAGAGGGGCTGAGGTACAGGAGCAGGAGGCCCACTGGGGACAGAGGGGCTGGGGCACAGGAGCAGCAGGCCCACTGGGGACAGAGGGGCTGGGGTCTGAGAGCAGGAGGCCCACTGGGGACAGAGGGGCAGGAGTCTGAGAGCAGGAGGCCCACTGGGGACAGAGGGGCTGGAGTCTGGGAGCAGCAGGCCCACTGGGGACAGAGGGGCTGGGGCACAGGAGCAGCAGGCCCACTGGGGACAGAGGGGCAGGAGTCTGAGAGCAGGAGGCCCATGGGGACAGAGGGGCTGGGGTACAGGAGCAGCAGGCCCACTGGGGACAGAGGGGCTGGGGTACAGGAGCAGCAGGCCCACTGGGGACAGAGGGGCTGGGGTACAGGAGCAGCAGGCCCACTGGGGACAGAGGGGCTGGGGTACAGGAGCAGCAGGCCCACTGGGGACAGAGGGGCTGGGGTCTGAGAGCAAGAGGCCCACTGGGGACAGAGGGGCAGGAGTCTGAGAGCAGGAGGCCCACTGGGGACAGAGGGGCAGGAGTCTGAGAGCAGGAGGCCCACTGGGGACAGAGGGGCAGGAGTCTGAGAGCAGGAGGCCCACTGGGGACAGAGGGGCTGGGGTCTAGGAGCAGGAGGCCCATTGGGGACAGAGGGGCAGGAGTCTGAGAGCAGGAGGCCCACTGGGGACAGAGGGGCTGGGGTCTAGGAGCAGGAGGCCCACTGGGGACAGAGGGGCAGGAGTCTGAGAGCAGCAGGCCCACTGGGGACAGAGGGGCAGGAGTCTGAGAGCAGGAGGCCCACTGGGGACAGAGGGGCTGGAGTCTGGGAGCAGCAGGCCCACTGGGGACAGAGGGGCTGGGGTGTAGGAGCAGGAGGCCCACTGGGGACAGAGGGGCAGGAGTCTGAGAGCAGGAGGCCCACTGGGGACAGAGGGGCAGGAGTCTGAGAGCAGGAGGCCCACTGGGGACAGAGGGGCTGGGGTCTAGGAGCAGCAGGCCCACTGGGGACAGAGGGGCTGGGGTGCAGGAGCAGGAGGCCCACTGGGGACAGAGGGGCAGGAGTCTGAGAGCAGGAGGCCCACTGGGGACAGAGGGGCAGGAGTCTGAGAGCAGGAGGCCCACTGGGGACAGAGGGGCAGGAGTCTGAGAGCAGGAGGCCCATGGGGACAGAGGGGCTGGGGTCTAGGAGCAGGAGGCCCACTGGGGACAGAGGGGCTGGGGTCTAGGAGCAGGAGGCCCACTGGGGACAGAGGGGCAGGAGTCTGAGAGCAGGAGGCCCATGGGGACAGAGGGGCTGGGGTGCAGGAGCAGGACCATTGTCCTCTCCGTGTGTGTTATCATGAAGCTGGGGTTCTGGGTCTGGGGACATAAGAACACCCAGCTATTCCCTGGTTTGTAACCTCTGCCGACAGTACATTTTCCCATGGTGTTGGTTTTGTTTAGCTTACCCTGCTTAAGCTCCCTTTCTCACCCCAAACATATCACGGCCTTAAAGGAATGCCAGGGATTTAAGAGAACCCTCCTCTGGGCCGGGCCGGTCTGGGTCCCAGGGTCTCTGAGGCTGCTGGGAAGGGAGCATGGGCCTGGGCAGGTGCCGCCGCCAGCTGCCGCCCACCTGGGCCAGCGCAGTGTCGGTCCCGGTTCCAGGAAGTAGTGGGGGACAGTGAAGGTCTGCCTGTGGGTGCTGATGGCAGGAGGCAGGGGCACCGCGACCCCGTGGAGTTGGTGAGGCTCCAGCTTAGGAGAGGCCTTGGGAGATGTCACAGAGAATGGCGGCTTCGAAGGTCACCCCCAGGGTCGCAGGCTGGGGGCCGCCGCACCTGCGTGAGGAGAAAGACGAACCGTTAGAAATGCGTCTACCTGGCCCAGAGGAGGTGGCTCACGACGCAGGACTTCAGCTCCGTGTCTGTGTGATCACAGTCAGTGAGAATAAAGACTTACACACTCGACGAGAAAAACCCCGAGAAACATGAATTAATGGGAAAGTAGGAAAGGAAAAGGTCAATCGATTTGATTATATAAAAATGTTAAACTTTGAATATAAAAATATTATTTACAAAAGCAATCAGAGAAAAAGGGGAAACCATTTGCAAAATATATGGCAGGGTTAATATTTAAAATCAGTAGAAAATTTTCCAAGTCTCCAACGGAAAACCGAGTGATTGATCACTGGAAACAAAAGGAAGTAACTGCATTTCAAACAAGTACCATGGAACGAAGATGCATCTCAGTGACCTTGATCTGCAGCATTTGAGGCTCCAGTCCAAGCCTGTCAAACCCGGAGGCTAACAGGGGCCGAATGAACGCGGTGTGCGGCCCGCGGGCTGTGAGCCTGACATGCTTGCTCTAGTCTAAGGGCAACGGGGACTTTTCCAGGCAAATCTGAAAGCTCGCTAAGGAGTGTTATTTCTGGTGGTGATGCTGGTGCTGTTACCCTGGAAGCACGTCACACGCCTTTTTAGACAGAGGCTGGCCGAGACTTGCAGAGCTGCAGGGCCTTTAAAGGGGGCGACTGAAGCTTTCAGAGACCAGGGCTGGGCAGAGCCCCCCCCCCCCGCCCCAGCCCCACGCCCAGGGGCGTCTGGAGCACTGAGAGACGATGTCCACAGCCCGTGGAACGTCGGAACAAAATACTCCCGAGGACTGTCCTTCAGGTGCAGGGCCAGTGCAGATTCTGCCCAGGGGACCGAACGCCCAGGCTGGCCACAGGGGCAGGGCGCCCCCCGGAGGGCGTGTAGGGAAGCTCTCCCGTGGAAACTGCAGAGAGCCCGGCCTGGAGCTGGGAGTAGGACTTTAAACAACGCCTTGGTATTTGTTGCAAACACCTTTACCTTCGGCTTCTGTAAGCGGCTCTGGCCATTACCGAAATGGCTTTACAGTTGTGCTTGCTGTGTCCGTCCTGGATATGAGCGACCCCAGCACGGTCACTTCACAGCCCAGGTTTGTGGGCACCTGACACTGAGACGCTGATTCTTACCCCAGTGATCGTAACAGACAACACGAGGCAATGCCTGGGGCGGGAGTTGGCTCTGAGAGGCTGGCATGGGGGCCAGGCGTCTCCAGGCCCAGGGAGCTGCGAGGTCCTGGGGCTCAGGACCCGGAGGGAGAATCCCACGGAAAGGCCACGGGCCCTGGCCTGGCCCTGGGCGCGTCTGTGCTCCCTCATCTCCGAGGCCACATCGGGGCGGGAGGTGCCCGACCTGAGACTCAGGCCCAGCAACCAGCCTCTGCTAGGAGCCACGGAGAGCTCCTGGACCCAGGACTCAGCCTGGCACCAGGCCAGGGCCCTTCACTGCCCCCCCACCCAGGACCCCGTGGGGAGCCCCTGGACACTGTCCCCCTGCTGTTCACTGTGGGTGCTGATGCCAGGAGGCAGGAAGTGGGGGGCCTCCTCAGGGTGGGCCAGGCTTCGGGGCAGACGGGGTGCGGGGTCCTGGCAGAGCCGCCCGCCCCTCCGCCCTGCCATGCGGGAGGAGGCTCAGAGGCCGGGGGGGGGGGGGGGGGGCGCGGGCAGGCTGCAGCCTATGGGCTGAGGAGGCAGCTGAGGGCTGAGTCACGCTCCCGAGAATGAAGGAGGCTGTTTCCACCACCATCTGTGTCCTGGGAAGAGGAGGAGGGGAAGCCGGGGAGGGCAGGAGGGAAAGCCGGGGAGGAGCCGGGAGGGCAGGGGGCGGCTGCAGGGCCGGTGCCTCCTCCTGGCTGAGTGGGGTGGGGGTGGGGTCTCCTTCCTGTGGGGCCCACAGGCACGGGGAGCGGTCCCCAGGCTCCGCATAGCACAGCCAGGCCCCACCAGGCCTCTCCTAGAGGCTTCTGGGGGCGCCTCTAGGGACCCCCTCGCCCCGGTCAGGGACCCCAGCACAGCACTGCCCGTCACGTCACGTGTCCTAGTGGCTCAGATATCCTCTGCGTGTGCACGTGTGTGTGCACGTGTGTGTGCACGTGTGTGAGCGGGAAGTCCCTGGGCCCTGGCACAGTGTCCTTGGAGCTGTTGCCCCACCCCCATTCCCAGCCCCTGAGGACCTGCCCTTGGGGGGCCATGGGGCCACTGCGGGGCTCTGGTCAGGGCTCCAGCCCCGCCCCCTCCACGGCTGGGTGGGTGCAGGGGTGCCCTCTGGCTGGGGCACCCCCAGGCTGTGCTGTCTCCCAGCCTCTGACTAAGATCCCCCTCTGTGAGCTGTTTGATGGGGCAGCTGAGGCCCCTCCCAGCTGGGCCTGTGCCTCCCAGCGCCTCCCAGCACCTCCCAGCGCCTCCCAGCGCCCCAGCGAGGGGAGCACTGGGCATGTCTCCACTGAAGGAGCTTCCATCCAGGGCAGCGGATCTCAACCTGTGGGTCGCGATCCCTTTGGCGGTCGAATGACCCTTTCACAGGGGTCGCCTAAGACCATCCTGCAGATCAGATATTTACATGACGATTCATAACAGTAGCAACATGACAGTGAGGAAGTAGCCACGGAAATAATTGTATGGTTGGGTCACAGCATGAGGAAGTGCACTTAAAGGGCCAGGAGGTTGAGAACCACTGACCCAGGTGAAGGCGTGTCCAGACGCTAGCGAATCGCGGAGCCTGGCCTGGCCTCGCACACGCCCCTTGAGCACCTTCCTAGGTGTGGGTTCCTGGTCTACAATGGGGCTGCGGGTGACCCTGGCCGTGCCTGACCTGTGTCAAGGTCAAGGCCAGGAAGTCAGTAATGGAGGCGCTGCAGGCCGGCCCGTCCTGGTGAGGGCAGCCCCGGGTCCTGCCCAGCAAGGAGGAAGTCCAGAGCCTTTCTTGAAGGAGCCAGAAGCCCAGTCTGGGGTGGGGGTGGGGCGAGGAGGAGGAATTGATGGCCCGAGTCCCGAGGAGGTGGCCGGGGCCGGTCAGCACAGCCTCTCCCCTCGGTCTCAGCCTCGTCCTGCCCACACCTGCCGGCTCACTGCTCCCGGGGGCCTGGGGGAAGGTGGCATGATGCTGAGATGCCCCGGCCCCAGGAGGAGTGGCAGGGGGGGACTCCCATGGACACTCAGGGTCCCACCCCCGCCTCTGCACCGTCTCTGTGGCGGAGGGCCAGGGGAGTGAGGTGCTAGGGAGGGAAGACCTTGGTTCCACCAGGCGGGCAGGTGTCCAGGGGAGGGGCTGGGAGCTGCGGGCTGTGTCTGAGGTGCTGTCGGCCCCAGCCCTTCCCTGCAGGGGGGTGGGCATGCTGGTCAGGCCTGGGCTTCCCATGGCTCCGGACCCCCGGCGGGAGCGGGGCACCTGACAGGCTGCCAGGGCTGCGCGGCCTCTGAAGGGCAGCCCGAGGCTTGAGCTTGGCCATGGGGTGGTCAGCTGTCGGGGCAGCTCCTTTGTGCTGGGGTGGAGAGGTCACCCTTTCTCCTGGCCATCACCCTCCGCCTTCCTTCCTGTGAAGTCAGGGATCCCACAGGGCCTGGGAGCCTGCGGCAAGCCCTGCCCCCCCGGCCCAGGTCAGGGGCCCAGAGCCCGTGCCCAGTGCACTGAGCTGCCTCTTATCTGGGGCACAACAGAGCCTTCCTGTTTACAGACACAGACCGAGCGAGACAGTGAGATGGGGGTGGTGGCTGTCTTCCCAGCGGTTGGCACTTCCTTTGCTCCCACCAGGCTCTGTCAACATCCATCCATCTATTCCATCCATCCATCCATCATCTATCATCCATCCATAATCCATCATCGTTCCTTCATCCAACATCCATCCATCCATCCATCATCTATCATCCATCCATAATCCATCATCGTTCCTTCATCCAACATCCATCCATCCATCCATCATCTATCATCCGTCCATAATCCATCATCCATCATCATTCATTCATCCATCAGCTATCCATCCATCATCCATCATCATTCATTCATCCATCAGCCATCCATCCATCCATCCATCCATTCATCCATCATTCATCCATCCATCCATCCATCATCTGTCCATCATCCATCATCATTCATTCATCCATCAGCTATCCATCCATCCATCCATCCATCATTCATCCATCCATCCACCCATCCATCATCCATCCACCCAACATCCATTCATCCATCCATTCATCCATCATTCATTCATCCATCCATCCATCATCTATCATCTGTCCATCATCCACCATCATTCATTCATCCGTCAGCTATCCATCCATCCATCATCCATTCATCTATCCAATCCATCCATCCATCATCCATCCACCATCCATCCATCATCCATCCATCATCCATCATCCATCTATCCACCACTCATGCACCCATTCATCCATCCATCCACCCAACATTCATCATCTATCCATCCATCAACATCCACCCACCCATCCATCACTCATTCATCCATTCATCATCCATCCACCCATCACCCATCATCCATCCATCCATCATCCATCCATCCACCATCCATCCATCCACCATCCATCACTCATTCATCCATCCATCATCCATACAATCATCCATTCACTCACTCACTCACATCCCGAACAATATGGAGGACATTTCTACCACATCAGAAGGTCCCCTTGTGCCCCTTTTTGGTCGAGACTAATGGTCAGAGAGATGAATGTTGAAGCTAGAGGAGAGGCGTCCCAGCTTGGCTGTGCCCGGTCATTCTCATCAGCGGGCCCTGCAGCCAGGGGCCGCCCTGTCCCCTCCACAGGTGCCTCTGGCTGGGTGCAGGGGAAGTGGGGGCCCTGGGAGCTGCTGTGACCGCCCACCCGCCGAGGCTGCCAATTCTCAGCTCCCATGTCACCCGGTCACCTGGCCAGAGGGACAGAAGGCCTTTGTCCTGGGAGTCATCTGCTCTGCGCGGGGTGGGAGGGGGCGGGCTGCATTCCTGGGCGGAGCCCCAGGACACAAGGCTTTTCTTTCCCAGCTGCCGGCTGAGTGTCCCAGATCTGGGCACCGGCCGGGGCCTCAGCGGCCATGTGGTGGCACCGCCCACCAGCGTCCTGGGCAGCGGCGGTCCGGGTGGGCACAGCCGGCACCTGGGGACGCCGCGGGGCTGGGGGCCTCCAGCGTGGGGTTTCCGTCAGCGCAGGCTGCACACCAAGGCATCGCAGCCCTGGCCGGTGTGGCTCAGTGGATAGAGTGTCGGCCTGCGGACTGCAGGGTCCTGGGTTTGATTCCCGGTCAGGGCATGTGCCGGGCTACGGGGCTCGATCCCCAGTGGGGGGCGTGCAGGAGGCAGCCGATCCATGATTCTCGCTCATCACTGATGTTTCTCTCTCTCTCCCTCTCCCTTCCTCTCAGAAGTCAATAAAAATATATTTTAAAAAACATAGAAGTGGGTGTCTGGCCCAGCCCCCACTCGGCAGCCGGGAAGGGGGGAAGGAGTGTCCCCACAGGAGCCCCCCGAGAAGCTGTGACCTCGCCTGTGCTCAGGGTCCAGGGTGTGGACAGTCACTCTTTTTTTTCTTGGTTAATCCTCACTGAGGATATTTTTCCGTTGGTTTTTAGGGAGCGTGGAAGAGAGAGGGAGAGACAGAGAGAAGCATCGATGTGAGAGAAACACGTCGATGGGTTGCCTCCTGCATGCGCCTGACCAGGGCCAGGGCCGGGGAGGAGCCTGCAACCGAGGTCCATGCCCTTGACCGGAATCGAACCGGGACCTTTCGGTCCGCAGGCTGACGCTCTGTCCACTGGGCCACACCGGCCGGGGCGAACAGTCACTCTTTATCCTCACGGCTCCCGCCTAAGCTCCCCAGTGAAGCCGCCAGGACGGGGCGGGGGACCCTGCGGTGTCGCCACGGGCACTCGCCCGCGCTGGGCCTCGTTAACGCATTAGTCGGGCGCGCTTCTCACGGCACAGCCAGCGACGTGCCTTTCTGGGAAGCGGCCTCCACCTGAGCGTGTGCCTGCCACTCGCTGCCTTTGTTTTATGTGAGAGAAACCGCGGGCTCCGCTGGGGCCAGAGCTGCCAGGACCGAACGGCCAAGGACCTCCCTCCCCCGCCCTCCGTCCACATCCTGGTGGGAGGGCTGTGGGTTAGCTTTTATCACCACACACGGACAGTGTGCGACGCCTGCACCAAGATGGCAAAGCCAAACCCCGGCCAGCACGCACAGAGCAGTGAGGCGCCTCCCCATCTGCCACGTGCCCCCAGACCCGCCAGGTGCCCCCCCATCTGCCACGTGCCTCCCAGACCCGCCAGGTGCCCCCCATCTGCCACATGCCTCCCAGACCCGCCAGGTGCCCCCCATCTGCCACGTGCCTCCCAGACCCGCCAGGTGCCCCCCCATCTGCCACATGCCTCCCAGACCCGCCAGGTGCCCCCCATCTGCCACATGCCTCCCAGACCCGCCAGGTGCCCCCCATCTGCCACGTGCCTCCCAGACCCGCCAGGTGCCCCCCATCTGCCACGTGCCTCCCAGACCCGCCAGGTGCCCCCCATCTGCCACGTGCCTCCCAGACCCGCCAGGTGCCCCCCATCTGCCACGTGCCTCCCAGACCCGCCAGGTGCCCCCCATCTGCCACGTGCCTCCCAGACCCGCCAGGTGTCCCAGGGCAGGAAGGCCCCCCGCTAGCAGAGCTGTGACCTTGGCGCAGGGGAAGCGGGAAGCAGCTGGGGCATCCGGGCCTGAGGACAAAACAGGCGGCAGGATCTCCGGCGAAGGCAGGGTCAGCGCCTGAGGGACCTGGAGCTCCGAGGGGTCAGGTGCGGGTTAGACCCAAACGGGAAACACAGATCCCCCCACACCCACCCCGGCCCGGACTGTGGACCCCCGGGCGGCGGGAAACGGGGCGCGGCCCTCGGCCCATTCCGGAGCGGGACGATTTCATAGGAAGCGCAGTGGGAGCTGCAGGCGGACCCGCAGGAGGCCCCGGGAGGGGAGTGGCCAGGGCAGCAGGCCGCCCGCCCCGCACTCCCCCTGCCTGGGGCGCCCAGCACCCGCTGAGGGTGAGAACAGCCGGTCACTCGGTTTCAGGTTGCAGGGCTGGGGGTGGAGCTCCCGCCTCTGAACCAGGAGGTCACGGCTCGAGGGCCAAGCCGCCAGCTGCAGGACCAGGCGGGGCAGACACCCCACCCTGGAGCTCACGGGCTCTTTTTAGCAAACGTTTTGGGGAGAAAGATGTAAGCTTCTTTGCGTGTTTGCTAATCCTCCCTCGAGGATTTTTTCCCATTGATTTTTAGAGAGAGCGGAAGGGAGGGGTGAGGGGGAGACAGAGAGAGACACATGGGTGTGAGAGAGGCACGTCGATTGGTTGCCTCCCACATGTGGCCCGAGCGACTGGGCCGGGGATTGAACTTGCAACCCAGGTACCTGTCCTTGACCAGGAATGGAACCCGGGACCCTTCCGTGTGCAGGCGGCGCTCTAACCACTGAGCTCACCAGCCAGGGCAGACGGATGTGAGTTGTTTGAGAGCATGGACACTGGCTGTAGGGGAGGGGCAGACAAGGTGAGGCGGGTACGTGCAGCCCGAGGAGGAGCGTCTGCCCGAGGAGTGTGGGCCGGTCAGAGGTCACGCAGGCAGGATGCGGCCGGCTGGCGGTCAGTTCTTATCTCGCTCGTTGCGCAAATCCAGTTCCAACCCACATTCGGGAACGTATCGGTCCGGCTGCCTTCTACTCACGGGGACTCACCGAGGAGCCTGTCCTGTCTCCCGCCGCCTCCCCGGCTGGGATGTAATCAGGACATCGCAGAGTCTCCCCCAGAGCTGTCAAGGTGAGCTAGAACGATAAAACAGAAAGGCAACCCGGGTTCGCCATGGGCGGGGGGCGGGGGGAGGGCCCTCAGCACAGAGCTCTGCAGTGTGTGACAGACAAGCCGTGAGCTCTCACCGCGGGTATTTTCTCGCTGATTTTCAGAGAGTGGAAGGAAGGAGCTGGGGGAGGGAGGAGGGACGCCGACGTGAGAGAGACAGTGAGTGGGCGTCTCCCGCACAGGCCCCGAGCAGGGCTGGGATCGGACCTGCAACCCAGGCACGTGCCCCTGACCGGTATCGAACCTGAGACCAGGGGGTGTGTGGGCCGACACCCTGACCAGGAGCCGCCGGCCGGGGCTGACGAATTATTTCAGTTGTTCCCTGTGGTCTGCAGGCTGAGCAACAGGAAGCCGCGAGCATCCCCGCTGACAGCGGACTCCCGGGGCTCGCGGAGAAATGGCCGATTCCGGACCTGACAGCCCCCACAGCTCTGGACAGTCAGGAAGCCACAGGCACCTCGCCGAGGGGGCCCAGGCCACACCCCGTGGGCGAGCGCTGGGGGGACTGGGCCTCAGCTGTCCTCCGGGCACCCTCCCCGGCCGACCCTCGCCTCTGCAGGTAGAAGGAGGTGGCTGCCTCCCTCCCGGGGGTCTGGCTTCCCAGGAGGCCGGCGAGACCCTCCCCACCTGGCGCCAACTCCTAAGTCTTGCTCTCCCCTCGCCAGAACCTTCCATCCCTGGCCAGCCTTCCTGTTGGGGCGGAAACAGGATACTGGGGACCAGCTACCGTTATCCTATATGATAAAAGGCTAATATGCAAATAGACCCAACAGCAGAGCAACCCAACAACCGAACAACTGGTCGCTATGACGTGCGCTGACCACCAGGGGGCGTGCAGAACATGCGGGCGTGGGCCGTGGCGGGATGGTGGAGCAGGTGGGGGGTGGGGGGGCCCGCTGGTCGCTGTCATCAGGGCGAGCCTCTGGTGGTTACTGAAAATTCTTTGCTCCCGTGCGCCGCGGTCCTGCCTGGCGCTCTCACCTGCTGCTGGCTCAGCCCCGCTCGCACCCGCTGCTGGTGCCCGGCTGCTGGCCCTGATCGCCCCTGAGGGCTTCTCCACCTCCCCCTGCTCCTGAGGGGCGATGGGGCAGGACCTGCCACAGCTGTGCCCAGCCCCAGGTCCAGGCTGGGGCCTGTGTGGGGTCCCGCGGGGTCAGGTGGAGGTGGGGACATGGGCTTCGCAGAGCATCCGAGGGGGGACAGGTGGGCACCACTCCTCCACCCTGGGGGTCCTCTGCCAGGCCCGGCTTCCCTTTCCTGCCTCTCAACCAGGGGGGGGGCGGGGGCGGCTGGACGGTCCTGTGGCCCTGAGACGCCACCGGGCTCGGGATCCCACCCGCTCGGGCGCCCCACACCCAGGCGGGCAGGTGCAGGGAGCTCCCTGGCCGCTGGGCCGGTCCCTTTGGGGGCGAGGCGCGCCCTCTGGTGGCGAGAGCCGGCATCACCTCCTTTGTCTCCGCCGACCCGAGGTCCCTAATCCGGGCGCGGGTGTGTGAGTGTCTCCAAACCCCGGGCGCCCAGGGCTGGGCGGGCGTTCGCGGTTTGGGGGGAATGAAGCCCAGCACCCGGACATCCGTGATGGAGGGCACCCCACTGCCTCGCACCTGGAGCATCGCCCCGCGGCGGGTGGCTGCGCGGAGGTCCGGTTGATACTGGAGTCGCGGTAACAAACCCCCTCCGTCCCGCGCCCTGACGCAGGCCGCGCAGTCGCTTCCCGCTAACAGCGTCAAACCCCCAAGTGGGAGTCAGCCTGGGGCTGGACGCTGCATTTTAAAAGACAGATATTTTTATTGATGCCAGAGAGGAAGGGAGAGGGAGAGAGAGACAGACATCCCCGATGGGAGAGCATCGTTGGCTGCCTCCTGCCCGCCCCCCACCGGGACGGAGCCAGCACCTGACCTCCGGTTCATAGGCCGACCTCAGCCACGGAGCCACGCCGGCCCCGCGGGCACTGCGAGCTTTTAGCGAGTGGAACTCACCCCGGACGCGGGGCTGGACGGGACAAGCCACGCGTTCCATGGAGAGATGCGCTTCCCGCGGAGATGCGCTTTCCCGACGGCTTTTTAATCAAAATGTTTAAGGTACCGACATCTAGCTCTGTGGCTTGGATGAATCGTGAGCTAATAATGGTAAAAAGACGGAATCCGCGAAGCCTTTGAGGATAAGGGAGAGCCCCCGAAGCTCCTGGCCGCGTTTCACCCAGGAAAGGGTGGTGGGTGGTCGACGGAAGTCTCTTACGCACGGAATGTACTAGACCCTGTGGGCAGAGCGGGCGGAGAGGCAGGTAAAGGGGACGTTCGCCTGCGAGAGAATTCTCTTTTTTAAAGCTGATGGTGCTGAGTATTAAGCCACCATGATATCTGGGTTTTGTTGGATGTATTTAAAAGACCAACCCAAGAGGTATTACCAAACTTAACTGCTGACCTATGCGTACAAATAATATGAATGGAGCCACGTGAAAATGAAGCTGGCCCGGCCGGTGTGCTCGATGGCCTAGGAGCCAGGAGGTCGGGGCACAGGCCTGGGTTGTGGGCTCGATCCCCAGGGGGTGTGTGTGCGTGTGTGTGTGCAGGAGGCAGCTGGCCCGTGATTCTCTCATCGCTGATGTTTCTCTCCCTTCCTCTCTGGAATCAATACAAACAGATATCAAACAAGCGAATCTGGAGCTGCCCCCTGGGGAGTGGCCTTGCCCACCCGAGGCTCCCCTTTGGGATGTTAAGCGGCCAGTAGCCTGCGGCCGGGGCCCGGGGCAGCCCCGTCTCTCCAGCAGCTGCTCGCACACGTTGCAAAGGCAACCAGCGAGCAGACACGGTGATTCCAGGCCTGGACCGAGATGGCACGGCTTCTGCAGGTGAAGGGCCCTGTGTCCCCTGCCTGCACCGCAGCAGCCTCCCTCGGTGGGGGTCACTGTCCCCTCCCTCTCGCATCATCACCCCTGGGTTTTCGCCTCCCAATTGGACACTCTTTGGGCTTCTGCTGAATCAGTGCTTCCAGAATGTTCTGACTGGTCTCAAATAAACACTCGTTGCCTCTCACTTTATCTTTTTAAAAAAAAATATATTTTGTTGATTTTTCACAGAGAGGAAGGAAGAGGGATAGACAGTTAGAAACATCGATCAGCTGCCTCCTGCACACTCCCCACTGGGGATGTGCCCGCAACCAAGGTACATGCCCTTGACCGGAATCGAACCTGGGACCCTTCAGTCCACAGGCCGACGCTCTATCCACTGAGCCACACCGGCCAGGGCTCACTCTATCTTTCATCCTCAGTTTAACCAGCAGGAGCGGGTGCACTGGGAAGCCCTACACACAAGCCTGAGTTCTGCAGGAGGCCTGTGTGTGGTGCCCTGAGCAGGTGCAGGAGGCCTGTGTGGCCAAAGCCTGTCCCGGGCCGGGGTGAGGGGGACAGGGACCCACTGGGCGCCGCGAGGGGATGGCCTGTGGTGACGGTGGTGGCTCACCCAGAGGGGCACCCCACCCCCTCCCGCCTCATACCTGGAGCCTCACCCGGGCACCTTCCCCTTTGGCTGCGTGACCCCTGGGGGGGCACTGGGACAGCCTGCGTCCGGCCCTGGCTGGGCGTCCCGTGCACGGGCCCCACACGGCGCTCCCCGGCGCCCGGCGCCTTTCCCTCCGGCCTCAGGCTCCGCCCCGGGGTCAGTGCTGGACGCCCCCTCAGGGTGAAGGACACGCACTGGGTGCACGTTTTCTTTCGAAGACACAGCAGACTCAAAGCCAACGTCGGACCCTAAGTAATGACCCGGCTGAAGAGCTGGGGGGGCCCGTGTCCCAACTTGAAATGTGTTAAACGACAGGCCAGCCCCGGCCGGGGCGGCTCAGGTGGCTGGAGCGTCGTCCCGGACACCAAAGGGTCATGGGTTCATTCCTGGTCAGGGCACATACCCAGGTTGCGGGTTCGATCCCTGGTCGGGCATGTGTGGGAGGCAAGGGGCTGCTGTTCCTCTCTCACATCGGTGTTTCTCTCCCTCTCCCTCTCTCTCTCAAATCAATGAAAAGCATGTCCCCGGAAGAGGACTGAAAGTATAAAACAGGAGCTGAGAGACGGGGAGGTGGTGGGGGACGGCCCGGCACTGTGGGCGGTGGGCCCGGGGCAGCGGTGGGGCCCTAGCAGCTCCGTCAGCTTTGCTGTGTGCTTGGAACTCTCCCTCATAAACGGACGAGGACGCTGTCTGAGGAGCCTGGTGGAGGGAGCGCTGGGCTGCAGACGCTGGAGTGGTCCCGCCGCCTGGTCCCTTTCTGCTCTTTTATAGCTTAGAGCAGCGGTTCTCAACCTGTGGGTCACGACCCCTTTGGCGGTCGAACGACCCTTTCCAGGGGTCGCCTAAGACCATCCTGCATATCAGACATTTACATGACGATTCGTAACAGCAGCAACATGACAGTGATGAAGTAGCAACGAAAATAATTTTATGGTTGGGTCACAACAGGAGGAACTGTATTTAAAGGGCCAGAAGGTTGAGAACCACTGGTTTAGAAGTAACACAGGTTCCTTATAAAAACCCAAACAACAGGGTAACAAGTGTGTCACTCAAATGCCACTCAAAAGGGGTCGGGGAGAGAGAGGGCGGGACCTTGTTTTCCTTTTACATCTACTTCAAGGAAAGCATAGCTTCACTCCTTCCCAACTTGTATCAAAATCACTCCAGGCTACCCATTGTCCTCAGAGAGCCACTTTGGCTGCACTGAAATGCAGCACCCTCATCATCAAATTCATCAAGAGAGTCTTTAAGTGGATGCTTCCTTTCCTCTTTAACCAGAAGAATGTGTGTGGCTCCGGCTGCCCGGGTGATGGGCGCCGACATGCACTGCTCGCGGTCTGTGTGCTGTGTGTTCTTGGTGCTGGATCCCGTTTCATCGTCAGAACACGGGATGTGCAGGTGACAGCTTGGACCCTCCCAGGTGAGGAAGCAGACCAGCCAGCCCGTAGGTGGCCGAACGGGTCTGAGGAGCACTGCTCTGCCCAGGCGATAAGAGGCTGGCACTTTAAAAGGCTCTCTGGGGTGAGTGAGTGTTGAACGTGCCGGGACGCTGCCTGCCGCTTCCGCCTGTCGGGAACCGAAGGAGATTTTCTGGGGGCTCCCCATGCGCTCTGTTTGTGGGTTGGCATCGGAGAGGACTGCACTTCCTCCTTCCTGCCTGTTCGTTCCCGGGCCGAGCTGTCCTGCCTGTGGGTGCTCTCCCTCTACTCTCGGACCTGGCGGTTGTGCGGGAGGCGTGTGGGGCAGCTGTCGGGCCGTCTGGAGCGAGAGGTCAACGCTGCGAGGCGGTCTCGCGGCCGCGTCAGTCCGGCCTGTCGGGCTCCGCGCGTCTCTGCCAGCCCAGCATCTATTTTCTAAACCTCATTTCCTACAAGACTGTGCGGGACTTTCTCCTTCAGATGTCAGAGAACGGACCCATCACCCCGTGGGAAGACTCGAGACCGGGAAGCAGTAGGGCCAATGCCGGCGGGTGGGGCTGTCCTCGGGCCGGCCCCGGGGGCGCTGGTCCGGATAATCCGCAGGGACCTCTCGTCCCCAACCCTGTGGGGCCGGGCCTCGGACCTGATGCCTCCGGTGCTCGCAGCTGCCGCGTCCAGGCGCCTGCGTCCCCGCCGGGGCTGTGGCCGTGGGGGTCCCCTGGGCGGGGCCGCCGCGGGCTGTGTCTTGTGAGCCTCGGATCGGGCAGCATCCCCGGTGGAGGGAGGGCATGCCGTGCCCGCAGCCCTGGCACCTCGGGGACAGGGCCACCTCAGCCACAGGCGGCTGTGAGCAGCTTCGTCTCTGTCGTCCCGAGAGGCACAGGCACCGGGTGAGCTACCCAGACCCCAAGCCCGGCGCTGAGCCCGTTACGTGTGGGAAGGACGGCAGGCTGGGTCCTTGTGATGCTTAACTTTATGTGTGAACTTAAAAATATGTATGTCGCCCTGACCGGTGTGGCTCAGTGGATAGAGCGTCGGCCTGCGGACTGGGGGTCCCGGGTTCGATTCCGGTCAAGGGCATGTACCTTGGTTGTGGGCACATCCCCAGTGGGGGGTGTGCAGGAGGCAGCTGATTGATGTTTCTCTCTCATCGATGTGTCTAACTCTCTGTCCCTCTCCCTTCTTCTCTGTAAAAAATCAATAAAATATATTTAAAAAATATGTATTTCTATTGATGTCAGAGAGGAAGGGAGAGGGAGAGGGAGATGGAAACATCCATGAGGAGAGGGAATCATGGATCGGCTGCCTCCTGCACGCTCCCCACTGGGGATTGAGCCCGCAGCCCGGGCCCGTGCCCTGACCGGGAATCGAACCCTGACCTCCTGGCTCATAGGTTGACGCTCAGCCCCTGACCTTCGTGAATTTACTTGCTGGTGTGTGAGTGCCCGTTCCTCCAGGAAGGCGGGTGAGGAGTGCGGTTTGTTAGTCTCGGCGTATTTGTTAGTTGAGTGTATGGGGGTGACACCGAGCCTGCCCACTGCACCGAGCCCTCACCACCCACAGCCGAGGCCCCGCCGCACCCCCCTCCCTCTGGCGACCCCCACACTGCTGTCCGTGTGTTTTATCTTTTTATTGATACTTTTAGAGCAGTGGTTCTCAACCTTCCCAATGCCGCGACCCTTTAATACAATTGTTACAAATTGAACACAATTAAAGCATAGTGATTACTCACAGAAACAATATGTAATTATTGATGTGTTTTCCGATGGTCTTAGGCGACCCTGTGAAAGCGTCGTTCGACCCCCAACGGGGTCGCGACCCACAGGTTGAGAACCGCTGTTTTAGAGGGCGCGATGGAGGTGGCGATAGTAGCTGGAGAGAGAGGAACACTGATTTGTTGTCCACTCATGCTTCGGTGGTGGAGTCCGTCTGTGCCCGGACCCGGGAGGGGACCCGCAACCTGGCCTTGGGACGATGCTCTAACCACCGCGCTGCCTGGCCAGGGCTGGTGACTGACGGATTTCTGCTGAGGCCCCGCGCCCAGCCCCACCCTCGGGGAGGCATTGCCGGGCCGGCACTGGCCACGCGGGGGCGCGCGAGCTCCAGCACAGCGCCCGGGCCGGGCGAGGCGTGCAGGCGGCAGGGCTGGGGGTCCTGGGACTCCTCCCATCAGAGAACGGGGTCCTCTAAGGCCCGGGGCCTTGCTGGGCGGGGGTAGCGGCCGGGCGCGGTCCCCTCGCTAGTGGATGGAGAGGAGCCCAGCCGGCCAGAGGGAGGAGGCCTGGAGGGCTTCCTGGGGGAGGCGGCATCGCAGGCAGCGGCATCGCAGGGGCTGGGGTGCGGCGGCTGCGAGGCGGGTGTCTGTGGGTGGCCGGTGGTGCGGTGCTTGGAGGGACCGGCCGTGGGTGGGCAGAGCGCAGCCCCGCGCGCGGAGAGGTGGCCAGCGGCGGAGCAGACCCAAGCCCCCCTCCCCCCCGGGAACCCCAGGGCAGCCCCCCCACAGCCCCCGGGAACCCCAGGGCAGCCCCCCACAGCCCCCGGGAACCCCAGGGCAGCCCCCCCACAGCCCCCGGGAACCCCAGGGCAGCCCCCCCAGCCCCCGGGAACCCCAGGGCAGCCCCCCCACAGCCCCCAGGAACCCCAGGGCAGCCCCCCCAGCCCCCAGGAACCCCAGGGCAGCCCCCTCCCCGGCTGGGCTGAATAATGGATGCTGCACAAACAGAGGTATTAACGCGGATGGGGAGCCGCGTCCTCGTGAATATTTATTAGCCGCAGCCCGGCCTCCGGGAGCCTCATGAATATTAATCCCAATTAAACATTGATGGGGCGCAGATCGCCTCTCCCCGCGAAGACCTGTTTGGAGCTGGAGGTGGTGGTGGGGGCAGAGCGGTCCCCAGGGAGGCCCGGGCTGGAGCAGCACCTCCGTCCGGGGCCCAGCCAGCCCCGCAGAGCGGCCCCTGCAACGTCCCCGGTCTGTGCAGCTGTCCTGTGTCCTGTGTCCTGTGTCCTGTGTCCTGTGTCCTGTGTCCTGTGTCCGGCTGCAAAGCCCATGTCTGTGACTCTGTCACCAGCCTCAGATTTAGCGGGCGATTGGGGGGCGGGGTTGGGGAGGTGGGAGTGGGGGGTGGGGGTGGGGGGTGGGTGTGGACAGATGGGAGGTGGGGGGTGGGGCTGGGGGTGAGGCGGGTGGGGAGCGGACTGTGTCTGAAGGGCTCCAGGGGCCCTTCCGAGGGGGGTCCCGAGCCCCTGCCTCCGCCGCCCGGGGATGGGGGCAAGGGGTGGGGCTGGGCCTGCTGCTCTTGAGAGTGCGATGCCCCGGCCCCCAGCCCTGCACTCAGCCCCTCCCCCAGACCCCGCCTGCATCTGGGGGCGCCCGTCGGGAGAGGGGGGAGAGGGGTGCGGTGGCCCCCCGTGTTTCTGCCATGACCACAGCGGACAGTGGGCTCCGTGTGAGCTGACGGTCGGAGTCGGTCCCAGGCAGGCCGCTGGCTGTCTCCTCCCACAGGTTCTTCCGTTTTGTTACTCCTGCCCCAGGGATGCCTCCCCCAGGGATGCTTAGAGAGGGAGGAGGGGAGGGAGGAGGGAGGAGAGAGAGAGGGAGGGAGGGAGGAGAGAGAGGAGGGGAGGGAGGAGGAGGAGAGAGAGGTTGATTAACTGCTTCCTGCACAGGCCCGACTGGGCTGGGGGATCGAACCTGCAGCCCAGGTATGTGTCCTGGATTCTTTGGTGCATGGGCCAGAGGTCTAACCACTGAGCACACTGCCCAGGGCTCCCATCTTCCTGCCGGTTTCCGCCTTCATTCCTTCTGGGTCCAGCCCTCTCTCCCCAGGTCACAGCGCCCAGCACCGTGCCGCCTGCCCCGAGTCCTGCGAGGCCCCCGGGCTCCGCCATCGGCCCGCGTTGGCCCGCCTCCCCTTTCACTGGTCGTGACGTGACCGTGGCCGTCTGGCTGGTCTCCCTCGGTGCTGTGGGCCCTTCCTCTGCCTTTTATTTTTTTATTTTATTTTTTAAAATATATTTTATTGATTTTTCACAGAGAGGAAGGGAGAGGGACAGAGAGTTAGAAACATCAATGAGAGAGAAACATCGATCAGCTGCCTCCTGCACACCTCCCACTGGGGATGTGCCCGCAACCAAGGTAAATGCCCTTGGCGGGAATCGAACCCGGGACCCTTCAGTCCGCAGGCCGACGCTCTATCCACTGAGCCACACCGGTCAGGGCCCTCCCTCTCTCTGCCTTTTAGAAAAGCAGGTCCTCCCTCCGGGACCAGGTGTTGGGACGGTGTCGGCGAGTTTCCTGACACGCCGTGGGGACCTGGGCTGGCGAAGAGAATCCAGACCAACCTGAGGACACTGGGCGGTGCTGGCCGGGTCCCGCACACCGGCCCAGGAGCCGCCATTCCGGCAGCAGCGGCCTGGGCTCTGCGGCCCCGCCTGGCTCCGGCCGGGCTGCCCGGGGTCGGGGCGCGTTGCTGGGCGCTGTCGCTGGCACAGGGCCAGGCGGTGATTCCTGTGGTTCAGCGTGTGACTCGCACCCGTTCCAGCCGCCGGTCGATCGGTCACGCTTTCCTCGTCGTCGGGGTCAGACCAGGCGGCGGGTGAGGAGGCAGCACTCCCAGGGCCGCCAATCCTGGGGCTCGGGGCTTGGGCCCCTCTCCTGTCCGGCCGGGCTACCCCCTCACATCCAGGGGTCAGCTGAGAACTGGGAGGGGGGGCAGCCTGGTTAATTATTCAGTGATTTAAATGAGATAGCGAAAGGCTTTTCACTGATTTGCATATAAAAGTTATGAAGCCCGTCTCTGCTGAACTTGCAAATTGCTGGGCTGTGTGTGGGGCAGGAATAAAGGTCGGGGAGATGGGGCCCAGCAGGGAATTTACACTCCCACCCGGCCATCACTCCCGCTCCCGGGGCCCCTCCCTCCCCTCCGTGGGATCCGTGTGTATAATGGTCATTTAGCCGTAAAGCAAAAGGCGCAGCTCTGAGAGAGCCACGTGAGCCGTGACACTCAGACTCCCGGGCGGGAGGGCTCCGTCCTGGCTGTCGGGTGGGCGGGAGGGGCAGCGGGTGGGCCCCTTGCCAGGCTGTGACCCCGACTCGGCCTCAGTTCCCTTCTCTTTGGTGCAGGTGGACCGAGCACCCTGGGAGCCCCGTGCAGCCCAGAAGGGGGCAGCCACGGCTGGGTGGATGGGGCCCCAGGAGGGCCACCTGGTGGAGGTGTGCGGCCAGGGCCACGGGCTCCAGGGTCGTGCGCGGCAGCTGTGGGAGCGGCTGGAGGTCCCAGTGGGGTGTCCCTGGTGGGGTGTCCGGGGAACCCCCAGCATCAGGCTGCCCTCCTGTGTGGTCCGCTTGCCCATGGCCTGTGTGGGGGTCGGTCCTGCTGGGTGCTGGGTGCCAGGGGGGGTGTGCCCGGGGCACGCGGGCTCCCACCTGCTTCCCTGCCCGCGGTGCCGGGCGGCTGGCCACCTGGGGCCATGCTGTGCCACAGAGGCACTGGGCGGGAGGGCGAGGGTGGAGCTCCTCCAGGTTCCTAGGTGGACGCCTGTGGAGAGCGGCTACAGCGTCTGGACAGGTTCAAGCCTCGGACTAATGAGAGGGCACGTGCAAGTCCCAGCACCGTTACAGCCAAAGGCTATGGTTGTGAGCTTGACCTCATGGTCCGCACCTGTGGTCCCACGTGGCTGAGTGGTGTGGGCGGCGGGAGGTGCAGCAAGGAAACAGAGCTGGACCCGGTGCCTGTGATTGAGTGGATTCGAACCCGAGAACGTTGTGACCACGCCCTTACTGTGCCTCGTGGAATCTGCTGTGAAATAAAGACTCGGCTTGCAGGCCGTGGCGCTGTCTCCATCAGAGAGGGCAGAGCCCACCTGGACCCAGCTTTCTTCTCTCACCTGTCTTTTCTAACCCTTCACCGCCCCCTCTCAGGGTCGCCCCTGGCCGTGCTGAGCGCGGCACAGACGCCCACCCCTCCCCGCAAGGCCGTCCTTGGAGATGGGAAGCCATGGGGTCCACTGAGGGTATCAGGGTGCTGGCCTCAGCCACCCACAGCGGCCCCATCAGCCCCGCCTCGGCCGAGGTCGGCTGGGTGCGTGAGTGGGACGCGGGGACGGGGAGAGGGTCCCTGCCTGCCGCGGGGCCCAGCTGCCCCCCCCCCCCATGGGCGTCCCCGTGTGGACACATCCCTGGGCCTCCGTGGCCTCCGTGGCTGGGCTGAGTGGGCCCTGCTCTTGGTCTCAGTAAAAACGCTGTTTGCAGATTAGGTCCTATTCCGGGCTCCGGGTTGGGACCTCAACAAATCCCTCTCTCCCTCCCCCCTCCCTCCTCCCTCCCTCCTTCCCCCCCCTCCCTCCCCCTTTCACAGGGAGCACATGTAACCACAGCGTCGAGGCTTCACATCTCGTTGGCACCAGCCCGTGACCTCGGCGTCCCTCCTGCCCAGCGGTTTTCCTCTCGCCTTTCACCTTTCGTTCGCTGTGCGTGCGAGCGCTCTCGGTTCGTAATGAGGCCGCCTAGCGGTTTGCCTGTTTTGTTAATTAAGAAGTTCAGGGTTTGAGTTATCAGTGAGGCCGGTTTCTGCTCGCCGCCTCCTCCCCTCCTGCGTTTGTCTCTCGAGTCCGTGTCCGGCCCGTGCGCCTGCGGCCTGGTCTGTGCTTCCCTCTCCGGCTGGGGGGGGGGGGGGGGCTGCTTCCCTTGCTCGGACGTGTGGACGGAAGCATCAGAGGGAGGGTTCTCCCTGTCACCGCCTCTACCCCAGGGCCCGATAGGCAGCGGCTTCACTGTCATTTAAAAATATATATATTTATTGATCTCAGAGAGGAAGGGAGAGGGAGAGAAACATCAGCGATGAGAGTCATGGACCGGCTGCCTCCTGCACGCCCCCCACTGGGGATGGAGCCCGCAACCAGGCCCGTGCCCTGACGGGAATCGAACCCTGACCTCCTGGTTCCTGGGCAGGTCTAGCGTCTTAATGATCGACTTGGTGGGGGTGGTGGGCGTGGGGGGCCGTGTGTCCTGCTAGTTTCGGGTCCTTTTCCCAACAGGCCCCGAGCCCCCTCACGCCTTTCGCCTTTGCTGCCTGGGTCCCGGAGGGCGGGCTGCTTCCTTCCTTTTCTGCTTTTTGCTTCTGAAGTTTTGCTTTTCGAAGGCTCCACCGTGAATGCGCGTGCTTTTGGGCCCTGTGGTTAGCGATGGCCCATCGGCTCCCGTGGGCTGTGCTCGCACTCAGGGTTGCTGTCCGGTTCCGGGACAGTTCCCTGGCTCGCCACCCTCCCTCTCCTTGCCGCCCGCCCAGTGACTCCTGGGTGCCTCCCTCCCTCTCTGTCTGTCTCTGTCCCTCTCTCTCCCCCCCCTCTAAAGAGGGTGGGGCCCCTGCTGGGATTACTGTCCACTTCCTCATCCTTTGTCAGGGCAGCTCTCTGGGGTGGGGCTCCAGTCTCCTGCTTGTGGGGTTTGATCCTTCGCTCTGCATCTCGGGCCCCGTGGTCACTCGGGCCCCGTGGTCACTGGGGCCAGTGCTGGTGCGGGCGCCCGCTCAGGCGGTTACAGTGAGAGCACCCTCCCCAAGGACAGGCCTTCACTGATCCAGAGAGAGGGGGACACCGCTGTGAGAGCGAAGCGTCGATGGGCTGCCTCCCACACAGGCCGACTGGGGCTCGAACCACCAGCTGGGGATGCGCGGGACCTGGAATCCACCCCTCGCGCACAGGACGCACTCACCAGGATGCTCACCCCCCCCCCCCCGCCCCCGGCCGCGGAGGGTGGCGTTAGTGCCCGTTTCCTTTCGGAGTGGTTGTGACCCCCTGCTCACCGTGCCAAGGCTGCACTGGATTGATTTTCCATAATCTCTCTCTTGCTCCACTGGGTTCTTCGACGTGTGGCCCTTCTGTGTTGGAGTCTTTCTGTCCGGATTGCGGCGGCCCCGCCACAGGTCCCGTCCGGGGCGGGCGGTGGGCGCTGAGTGTGCGATGGCGCTGCTGCTGCTGGACCTGGGGGGGCGGTGGTGGGTCTCTACCGCCCTGTGGGGCCGGAGGGGACCAGAGGACGGGACGCCCGTGTGGAAGGCGGGACGCAGGGGCCAGCTGTCTCCTGGGGAGCGTGGGGCAGAGGGGGGCCGAGGGGGCGGGAGGCTGAGGGGGGTGGGGGAGCTCCCGCTCCTCTCGGAGATGAAAGGAAGGAGTGACCCCTGGGAGCTGAGGGCCTCATCTGTGCAGCGCCAGGGTGGGGCCATTTGCATGAATACTGTTTGCGAAGAGCAATTAGCGGCTCATTTACATGCAGCCAAGTTGCCATTTGCACTTTCCCAGCAACGATGTCTTTGATTTCTTCGTCTGGTACACACTTCAGCTGCCCGGCCGCTGCCCTGTGCCGGCTGCCCGGACGCTGCCCTGTGCCGGCTGCCCGGACGCTGCCCTGTGCCGGCTGCCCGGCCACTAACCTGTGCCAGCTGCCCGGCCGCTGCCCTGTGCCGGCTGCCCGGCCGCTGCCCTGTGCCGGCTGCCCGGACGCTGCCCTATGCCGGCTGCCCGGCCGCTGCCCTGTGCCGGCTGCCCGGCCGCTGCCCTGTGCCGGCTGCCCGGCCGCTGCCCTGGCTCTGCTCCTCGTTTCCTGGGACAGGTTTCTCCTCATGAAGGGGAGGGGCCCGCGGGGAGGAGCTCTGCAGGCGCGTGTCCGGTGCGGCTCCCCCTGTGGCCGCTGCCCTGAGAACAGTGAGTGGGCGCCGAGGGGCCGCCCCTGGGGAGCGGGTGCAGGTAGCTAACCAGGCGAGCTCAGGGCGCAGGAGGCACAGCGGCTCAGTGCAGGGCGTGGGGGCTGCGTTCCCCCCTCTCAGCCTTACACCCCTTCCTGGGACACCTGCCCCTCTGGGTGCGGCCCCCCTCCCCCTCCCCCTCCCCAAGGCTCCCCTCCTCACCTGGACAGCTGTTCCCTTCACCTTTTAAAATATCAGTGCACAGCCCGACAGTGGCTCAGTGGATAGAGCGTCGGCCTGCAGACTGAAGGGTCCCAGGTCCGATTCTGGTCAAGGGCAGGTACCTTGGTTGCAGGCTCTTCCCCGGCCTGGGCCCTGGTCTGGGTGCACGCAGGAGGCAGCCAATCGACATGTCTCTCTCACATCGATGTTTCTCTCTGTCTCTCCACCTCCCACTCTCTCTAAAAATCAACGGAAAAATATCCTCAGTTGAGGATTTAAACAAAACACCTTAAAAAAAAATTAATGCCCACCGGTGAGTGACGCCTGCTCACTGGGCAGGGCTGGTGCTCACCCCCGCCGCCCCCCGGGGTCCGGCTGCAGGCGGAAAGGTCTGCCTACACCTGGACCAATGACACGGGACCTTTGTTCCCAGGGCAGGGCAGGTCCAGGCAGGAGCGCAGCCCGCCACCCGCACCCCAGAGCCCACCCGCACCCCAGGGCCCACCCGCACCCCAGAGCCCACCCGCACCGCAGGGCCCACCCGCAGCCCAGGGCCCACCCGCACCCCAGGGCCCACCTCCCCACGACAAAGGGAGAAGACGTGCACTAGTCCACACGGCCTTGCTGGGTTCTCTCTCTTTAATCCTCACTAAGGATATTTTCCCATTGCTTTTTAGGGAGAGTGGGAGAGAGGGAAAGACAGAGAGAAACACATCGATGTGAGAGAAACACACCAACCAGCCGACCAGGGCCCGGGGCGGGGGGTGGGGGGAGAGAGGGAGGACCCTGCTACCAAGGTACGTGCCCTTGACCGGAATCGAACCCGGTACCCTTCAGTCCGCAGGCCGACGCTCTATCCACCGAGCCACACCGGCCAGGGCTGTTTTGGTGAGGGTTAGGCATTCATGTAATGCTGACTTTTAAAAAAGGAATTTTGGAGTTTTCCATCTCTTCTCATAGACTGGAATTATTTCGAGGTCAGGGCCTTCCCTGCCGTTTGAGGGTGAAGGCGAGTCTCGGGGTGGCCTGGACGTTCACGGGTCTCCCCGCTGGGCACTTCCTTCTCAGTGGTCGAGGCGTCTCTTTGTGTCGGCCAAACCCTCAGGTAACGCCCTCAAAATGCTCAGACCCGCCAACCTCTGCGTGATGGACGGACAGACGTCCAGTCCTGCCCGAGGTGGGTCCCCGTCTCCCAGGTGGGTCCCCGTCTCCCAGGTGGGTCCCCTTTGGTCGGGTGGGGCACCCAGCAGTGGTGTCCGCGTGTTTTCCCAAGCGCGGGGCTGCGTCCGTGTCCTCTCTGAAGTGACCGCAGACAGACTGTGCCGTCCACGGGGACGAGCATCAGAGGGGACACGCGGCGCCACGAGGCGGGAAACCCACGTGTACACACCGAGGGGAACTTTGCTCCGCGTGCGATGATAGACTTTTAAAGCCGCTGAGAGTCTCCGTTTTGCAGTGAAGCTGTTACGGCCAAAGGTGATCCTGGGGGCGGGGGGGGGGGGGGTGAAAGGATTGAGAAAAGACAGACAAGAGAATGGAAGCTGGGTCTCGGTGGGACGCTGCTCCCTGATGAGGCGCCGGCGTCCACAGCCGTGTCTTTATTTTATGGCAGATGCCACGAGGCAAAGCAGGGGCGTGATCACGTTGTTCACAGCATTCTCGTGAGTTCCAACCTCACTCAACGACATGCACCCGAACTCTAGCACAAGGCACGTGGGGCCGCGTGTTCGGACCACAGGTTCAAGCTCACAACCACAGCTGTTGGCTATGATGGTGCTGGGAGGGCCCTGCCCTCCAGCTGGGACTTGCACGTGGCCACGAGAGGACCCTGTCCTCTCATTAGTCTGAGGCTTGAACCCGGCCAAAACACTGCAGCCGCGCCCCATATGAAGCTAAACTGGTACAACATCTTTATTTCTTCTTCTTTAAAAAAATATATTTTTATTGATCTCAGAGAGCAAGGGAGAGGGAGAGAGAGATAGAAGCATCAATGATAAGAGAGAATCATGGATCGGCTGCCTCCTGCACCCCCCCCACTGGGGATGGAGCCCACAAGCTGGGCCTGTGCCCTGACTGGGGATTGAGCCGTGGCCTCCTGGTTCGTAGGTCCATGCTCCACCACGGAGCCACGCTGCCCGCTGGGCTTGCACATCTTTGGATACCAGCTGGGCGGCTGCTTCTCTGTTAACCTTCAATGGTGCTACCCCGGGACCCAGCGATTCTCTTCTAAGAAACACCGGCCCCAGTGCCCGAGCGCAGCTGTCGGGAGGTTCACACCGGAGCATCGGGCATAGCAAACGCCGAGACCCCGGGCACCCACTCGGGGAGGACCAGGGAGGCCGACGGGGAGTCACTGCCGTTGGGTGCGCCAGGCAGTCACTAAGGACAACAACCTCGAGTTGGGTGCAGGCAGGGATGACCAGGTCCGCGATGTGCTGTGGATGAAAGGCCCCACCTGTGCGGCGGGAAGCATGCGTGTAAGTGGTGGGTGTGCACGTGTGGCTGGAGAGGTCGATGCCAGGCTGTTCAAAGTGGCCCCCGGGGAGGGGCGGGTGTGGGACGAGGAAGACTTTGCTTGTGATCCCACACATCTGCGTGTGGCTCCATTTAAAAAAGGAGCACGCGTTGCCGGGCAGTAACGCGGAAACCTGGCTCCGCCGCTTGCCGCAGGAACGCTGAGCGTTCAAACCACTCGGCCGTGTCTCTTAGACGGAGCCACGCCGCGGCCTCCTCGCCCTGGGGTTGGGCTCAGTGTGCCTTCGCCTTCAAGGGAATTAGGAAAGGCACCAATCCCATTAACGAATGCGCCAGCAGGCCCGCCGCAAGGCTGTGTGATGGGGTGCGGGCAGCCACTGTTTATCTTACAGATGCCAGCTCCGGCCGGGCGGGTGTCGGCGGTGGAACAGATGTCCCTGCCGAGGGCTCGTGCTGCAGAAGCACAAAGAGCTCGGACCCGCTCCCCCTCCTCCCCTGTGCTCGCCCAGGCCTCCCCGCCCGGCCTCCCCGCGGACGGCCTCTGAGCCATTCCCCCAGTCCCAGCTCCCCTGCTGTTCTCCCTGCTCCATCCTCCCTCTCTCTCTTGTGAATCCTCACCCGAGGGTATTTTTCCACTGATTTTTAAGAGAGAGGGAAAGACAGAGAGAAACATTGATGTGAGAGAAACACATCAATTGGTTGCCTCCTGCACAGGCCCTGACTTGGGCCCGGGCTGGGGTGGAGCCTGCAACCGAGGTTCATGCCCTTGACCAGAATCGAACCGGGGACCCTTCCGTCCACAGGTCGACGCTCTATCCACTGAGCAACACTGTCCAGGGCGTGCCCCATCCTTCTCATTCCCGGACTCCCGCAGAGAATCATGCCCGCGGGACTGCAAACCCCACTCCCACAGGCACTGTGGCACCTTGCACAGCCCCCTCTCCCCCCCGGGATCTCTCTCTCCCAGCCTCCTTTCTTTCCTTCCTTCCTTCCTTCCTTCCTTCCTTCCTTCCTTCCTTCCTTCCTTCCTTCCTTCCTTCCTTCCTCCTCTCTCTCTCTCTCTCTCTCTTTCAAAATTTTTTATTGATTTCAGAGAGGAAGGGAGAGGGAGAGAGAGATAGAAACATCAATGATGAGAGAATCATTGATCGGCTGCCTTCTGCACGCCCCACACTGAGGATGGAGCCTGCAACTCGGGCCTGTGCCCTGACTGGGAATCGAACCCTGACCTCCTGGTTCATAAGCGGACGCTCAACCACTGAGCCAGGCGGCGGGGCCCAGCCTCCTTTCCTTGAGCGGATGGGGAGCTGGAGACACAGCACCAGCGGAGGCGAGGCCACACAGGCTCCCGGGGCCTCTGACGGTTCTGGGTGGCCGACCTACCAATATCCCCCCTGGCCGGTCTCTGCTCCGCACCTCCAGTGGCCCCTTTCCCAGGGGCCTGGGGCACCCTGGTCCCCTGCGCCGCCCGCCCGCCCCGGGAGCTGTCCGTGGTGCTGACCGCAGGCGCGGCCCTTGCTCGGCCGCTGCGCACGCGTCCCGGGCGGGGCGCGCAGGACCCGGCGGCGCCGCCACTGCGCAGCCTCCCGCGCGCCCCGCTCCCGGCTCCCGACTCCTGGCTCCCGGCTCCCACCGGCCGCGCCGCGCCTCGCCATGGCGCTCAACCAGTTCCTGCTGGCGCAGTGCGCCTGCTACCTCTTGGCCTTCCTGTTCAGCTTCGTGGCGGTGGTGCCGCTGGCGGAGAACGGCCACGACTTCCGCGGCCGCTGCCTGCTCTTCACCGAGGGCCTGTGGCTCAGCGCCAACCTGACGGTGCAGGCGCGCGAGCGCTTCACGGTGCAGGAGTGGGGCCCGCCGGCCGCCTGCCGCTTCGGCCTGCTCGCCGGCCTCCTCTCGCTGCTGCTCGCCGCCGCGCTCGCCTGGCGCGCGCTCTTCTTCCTCTGCAAGGGCCACGAGGGGTGAGTGGGGGACGCGGCCCTCGCTCCGCGGCGCCCCTCCCGAGCCCACAGCGCTCCCCTCCCCGGGCGCTCGGAGGCCCGACCACGTCCGCGCTGGACCCTCAGCGCTTCCACGCGAACGGCCCTTTGTCTACACGCAGAGCCAGGGCCGCGGCGCTCACGCATCCTCCTCGGGAGCCAGTGCGCCCCTCCGCGGAGGTGCCTCACCTGCCGCTTCCGGGCCTTTACCCCCCCCACCCCCTCCCCGCTGTAGGTGTAGCACCGTCATCCCTGGGCCTTCCGCGCTGGGTCAGCCAGGGCGCACCCGTCAGCACCGCGGGCAGCGCCACGCCCTGGTCTGGGGCCTGCGCTCTGGGACCAGGCCAGGCGCTGTGACACTGGCCACTTGGGAGCCCTCCCCTCATCCCCTTTGTCCTGGGAAGGCGGCTGGTGGAGGGGGTCTGGAAGGAACCCCTGGAGGCCTTGGTGGGGGTGCGAGGGTCCTGCTTTGTCTCCACAAGCCTCCCTGTCTCCCCACCTCCAGCCTCCCTGCCTCCCCACCTCCAGCCTCCCTGCCTCCCCACCTCCAGACTCCCTCCCTCCTTCTCCCCACCTCCTGCGTCCTCCTCCCCACCTCCAGCCTCCTCCTCCCCACCTCCTGCCTCCTCCTCCCTGCCTCCAGCCTCCCTGCCTCCTCCTCCCCAATTCCAGCCTCCCTTACTCCCCACCTCCTGCCTCCTACTCCCCAACTCCAGCCTCCCTGCCTCCTCCTTGCCGCCTCCTGCTGGGCACTATGCTGGAATCAGGTGGGATACAGTTCCCCTGGGGTGGGGGAGACAGCTGGAGGAGGGGTGAAATCCTAGCAGCCCCCATCTGGTTCCCGGGGCTGCCGGGACAAAGGCCACCCGCTCTTACAGTCCTGAGGCCGGGAGTCCACAGTCGAGGGGTCAAGGCCAGCTCCCTTGGACGGAGACCCCGCCCCCGCCCCACGCGTTCTAGCTCTGGTGACTGGTCCTCACCTAGGGCTGCTCACTCCAGGCCCCGGGTCTGTCTGCACATGGCCTCCCTCTCTGTCGATCATAGTCTCATAGCGACGCCCCTCCCTGGGCTCAGAGACCCCCTAAACCCAGGAGGCCACCATTAGGAGATGTTTGGCTTAATGACAGCCACAGGGCCCTATTTCCAAATAAGGTCGCATTCATAGGTGCCGGGGTGAGGACTGGACACATGTTGCTGGGGACACGGTTCAGCCCTCGACATGAAGGTTCTGGATTTGGGGTGTGCAGGGAGTCACACGTCAACCTGGGGAGGCCTTCAGGGGCTGTGGGGCTGGGGCTCGGCCCAGGGTGAGCCCAGGCCAGTCCCTGGGGGGTGTCCTGCCCTGAGGACACGTTTGAGACGTCACCTGCACCTTCACCGCCAGGCTCAGGTGTCACCCAGGTGGGGTCCTCCTTGGTGGGGCAGGGAAGCGTCTCTGAGTATGAGCTGGGGTCTGAGGAGGCTGGGGCGGTCAGCAGGGTGGGCGGGTTGAGGCCCCTTCAGTGTGAAGCTGAGGGCAGTGGGCACAGGCCGTGTGGGGGCCACAGCTTGGCCCTCAGCTCATGCCCATCATGCCAGCTTGTCCCCACAGGACGCATGGCCTCAGGCATTCAGGGTCCAGTTGATGAGGACACAGCAGCTGTCCAGGGCGCCTGGCCGTGCGGCTCAGAGTGAGGGGATTCAGAGCCGGCACCGGCCTCCAGGGCCTGGGGCAGGCGGGGAGCGAGGAGCCCGGTGGACAGGAGTCCAGGTCACGGGGGGCTGCCCTCCTCACGTAAACTGGCAGCAAACCTGGGGGATTTAGAACGTCAGCTCCGTCCTTGCCATCTTTTTTTTTTAAAGATTTTTCTTCTTTTTAAAAATTTTTTTATTGATCTCAGAGAGGAAGGGAGAGGGAGAGAGAGAGAAACATCAATGATGAGAGAGAATCATGGATCGGCTGCCTCTTGCACGCCCCACACTGGCGATCAAGCCCACAACCCGGGCCTGTGTCCTGACTGGGAATGAACCGTGACCTCCTGGTTCATAGGCCGACGCTCAACCCCTGAGCCACTCTGGCCGGGCCGTCCTCGTCACCTTATACAAAGGGGCCGGTTGGCTCTGTGCAGCCGTCATCCCCACCCCCGTGATAAAGGCGGAAAGCTGGGGCCTGTGCCCCCCGCGCTCTGTCGCTGCGCTCATCGGCCCAGGCCCCGGGCGCTGGTCCTCCGGGATGTGGCCTGGGCGGAGGAACATTCCGGGTCTTGCGCCCCTTTGTGTCAGTCCTGGGGGCCCTCCTGTCCCACCAGCGACCTCCATCCCGGCCTCGAGTGTGGCAGCGAAGGCTGGGCTGCTCTCTTCTCCAGAGACGTCTGTGCGGAGTCCTCCTCGGCCGCAGGAGTTGCTGCCCAAGGTCCCGTGCCCGTGCGGCTGCCTGCCCGCTGTTGCCCACACGGCCCAGTCGGCAGGCAGTGAGTCGCGTGGCTTCGGCGCCACGTGCCAGCTCCCCCTCTTAGTTCCGGGTGTGGACCCGGTCGGGGCTCTCCTGGCGTCCAGGTGCGGCCGTCCCTCTGAGGGGCCTGGGCTGGGCCGACCCCAGGGGGCGTGCACCTTGCTCATCTCCGTGTGCTCCGGGCACAGGGAGTCACCGAGTTAGTGTCTGTCAAGTGAACGACAGAGCTGCCTGCGTCTGAGACCTGCTGCTTCCCGCCACACACCAGCCCCATGTCGCCCCAGACTCACAGACCGGCTTGGGCCAAGCCTCCAGGCTTGCTGTGTGCACGAGCCCTGGGCCCCCGGGAAGGGGGTCGGCTTCGTCCAGCCACAGGCAAGATGGTCAACCAGAGAAGCCAGTTCCTGCCACGCGGCTGGTTAGTCTACGTCAGTGGTCGGCAAACTGCGGCTCGCGAGCCACATGCGGCTCTTTGGCCCCTTGAGTGTGGCCACGAAGTTTCAATCGCACTGTACATGCGTGCCCACATGTGGTATTTTGTGGAAGAGCCACACTCAAGGGGCCGCAGTTTGCCGACCACTGGTCTACGATTGACCAGGCGGGCAAAGCTGGGCCAGCAGGGAGCACGGGAGAGCCAGGCGGCCGGAGGGGCCGTCAGAGTGAGCTCATGGGATGGATACGGCTCTCGGGGCCATCGGCAGCCTTCATGTCTGGCCCCAAAGCACCACTGCCCACCACACTCGGGTCTGAGGGGCCCACGTGCTCAGGGTCAGTGCACACACGATTCTCCGGAGGCCAACCTCACAGACGACCCGGGGCCCCCACCGAGACCAGGGCAGAGCCCACCCTCTGGGCCGAGTGCTGGGCTCCTGGCCGGGCCCTGAGCTTGTGGGGCAGGCGGTGTCCATGGTGCCAGCCACCACCTCATGTGGGGTGTATCCGTGCAGAGCGGGGGCCTGGCAGCTCATGCCCAGGGCCGAAGGGGCAGCTTTCTGCACGGGGCACCCTGGCTGTGACTGGAGGAATCGGCGTGTGGATCTGGCACCTGTGGCTTCTGGGGCTCTGTGCTGTTCTGGGGCAGATGGATGGGCCAAGGGAGGGGGGCGGCCAGGGGGCCTGGGCAGCTTTGCTGAGCGGAGCCCTGAGAGCGTCCAGGTGGCAGTGGCTTGTGATTGACGGCTGGGGAGCACCGGGTTAAAACGACCCATCTGCCTGCCAGGGCCTCCCAGGGCTTCCCGGGATGCTGTCACCATGGAGACGGCACATCCAGGCAGGGCACCCGGAGAGGCTTCGGGAGAAAGACGGCGTTAACCCTGTGTGTGCAGCGTCCGTCCCAACCGCTGCCCTGGCCATCGGTGCCGTGACAGCATCCTGGGGAGGGGGCCGTGTCCGGGGGCATCCTGGGAGGCCCTTGCCCATCGGGCAGTGCCAGTGGCCCTGAGCGAGACCCGCCCTCAGGGCCCTGCCTCCTGGGTCTCCCGCCCACCTGGGCACAGCTCAGCCTTTAGGTTTCAGTGGAGAGGGCAGAGCAGGGCCCTGGGCACACCCCCGACATGGGCCCCGACTGCCTGCACTGGGGGCCACGCGGGTCACGGCCTGGAAGGGTGTCCCGTCTTCCCAGTGCCTGTGCTGCTGGTCCACGTGGCCTGGGGCTGAGGTCTGGCCTGCCCTTCTGGGAGACGGGGTGACCAAGGTTCCCAGGCCTGGGTCGCTGGGCAGACAGCGTGGGCCGCCCGGGGCCAGCACCAGGGCCTGTTGCTGAGGGAGGAGGCCCCTGGCAACCCCCACTCGGCCCAGCTGGAAACCTGAGGGTGGGGGTGCCCTCCCACTGGCCGCCCGATGGCGGTGGGCGGAACCTCGGGGTGCAGTGACCCCCGTCCCGTCCCTCCTGCAGCTCCTTCCTCTACGCCTTCCTGAACCTGCTGGTCAGCGCCTTCATCGTCTTCCTCGTCTTCATCGCCAGCACCATCGTGAGCGTGGGCTTCACCATGTGGTGCGACGCCGTCACCGAGAAGGGCTCGGTGCCCCACAGGTGCGCCCGCCGCCTGCGCCCACGGCTGTGCTCATCCCCGCGCCGCACCTGCACGCACCTGCCCCCCCTTCTCAGGACCGGCCCCTGGAGGTCCCTGCCCCTCCCGGAGGGAGCCTGCAGCTTCACTCGGAGCAGGACCCCCACCTGGGGCGGCTCTGAGCTTCCCGCTGGCGTGTGGGTGGGTGACCGACCGGACGGGTGGGCTCCAGGTCCGGCAGCGGGGTGTGTCCACGCAGCCGAGGGGCAGGCCCGGCGGGTGTGGTCATCGGGGCTCTCTCTTCCCTCACAAACACCAATTCCAGCCCTTCTCCCCAGCCCCTCCAGGGCGAGCCTAGGCCTCTGGCCTCCCTCTCTCGGGGCTTCTCGCTCCGGTTCACTGTCCTGACATCTCAGGAGGCCCCGGGCCCTGGAGGCCCCGCCTGGCTCACCCCGTTCCCTGAGGCCAAGCCCGGCCCCGCTGCCCACCATGGGTGTGTGGCCGTCACAGGCCTGTGGTGGATCCCGCTGGTCCCGCGTTGGCAGGCAGTGGGGCAGGGACAGTCTTCCTGACCACAGAGGCTGGCGTGGTGTCCCCCACCGTCCAGGGCCAGGCGGGGGCGGCCTGCAGGTCTCGGCTGCAGAGGAGGCATTAGGTCCCTGTGGGCCCCCCTCCCCCGCGCTGAGGACAGCCCCTGCCCCTCGGCTGCTGCAGCTGCGTTCTGGGCTCAGTGGCCTGGAGTCACGCCCCCCGTGTGCTGCCATTTCAGCTGTGAGGAGCTCCAGGACATCGACTTGGAGCTGAACCTGGACAACTCTGCCTTCTATGACCAGTTTGCCATTGCCCAGGTGGGCGGGGCTTCCAGGCGGGCGGGGCTCCCCACAGACCGGGCCTCCGGTGGGCGGAGCGTCCAGATGGGCGGGCGGGGCTTCCAGGCAGGCGGGGCTCCCCACAGACAGGGCTCCCCACAGACAGGGCCTCTGGTGGGCGGGGCTTCCAGGCAGGCGGGGCTCCCCACAGACCGGGCCTCCGGTGGGCGGAGCTTCCAGATGGGCGGGCGGGGCTTCCAGGCAGGCGGGGCTCCCCACAGACAGGGCTCCCCACAGACAGGGCCTCTGGTGGGCGGGGCTTCCAGGCGGGCGGGGCTCCCCACAGACAGGGCTCCCCACAGACCGGGCCTCCGGTGGGCGGAGCGTCCAGATGGGCGGGCGGGGCTTCCAGGCAGGCAGGGCCTCCGGTGGGCGGGGCTCCCCACAGACAGGGCTCCCCACAGACAGGGCCTCTGGTGGGCGGGGCTTCCAGGCGGGCGGGGCTCCCCACAGACAGGGCCTCCAGTGGGCGGGGCCTCTGGGTGGGTGGGGCTTCTGGGTAGGCGGGGCTTCTAGGCAGAATGGGAGGCCAGCCCTGCCCACCTGGAGGCCGTGGTGGATTCTGGGGTATTTGCTGGAAGCCAGGCATGTGGGGACAGGGTGGTGGTCAGTGATGGCCTGTCCCTCACTATGTGCATCCATCCCAGCGGAGGACACTGAGGACCCTGATGAGGGCCGCCAGGTGGGGGCGGCTCCTTCTAGCCCGAGCAGGGCTCCCCAGCATCCGGGTCCCCTTCGGACCCAGGCTGGCCGCGCAGGCCGGGCGACCTGAGGACTCTCTCGGGGGAGGCCCGGGGGTCTGGGCATCGGAGGGTGAAGGTTCTTTGCCGAGAGGAGGGGACCCCGCGGGGATGCTTTCCAAGGCACCTAGAGGGAGGGCTTCAGCCCCAGTTCCCGGCGAGTAGATTGGGGGGTCCTGATGGCAGACCCCTCGAGTGGGGTCCCGGGACACGCCCAGGCCCGGCCGAGTCCGCGGCTCCTCTTTCAACGGCCTGGGCACAGCAGAGGAAGGTGTTTGCTGTGGCAACTGCAGAGGCTTCGTGAGGGACGGCTGTCCTGGGGCTGGGCGGCCGCGTCCGGGAGGAGCCCGGCTGCCCGGCCACTGCCCGCCTGAGGGGCCGGGGCGCCAGCCTGGGGTGAGGGCGGTTCCCTAAGCGCCCGCCCCGCGTGGGCTGGAGAGTGATGGTCGTGGGGAAGGAAGCAAAAGGCCGCAACCCAGCTTGTCCCTGTCCTCACCCCGAAGTGTCCCTGTGCCCTCCCAGCAGGTCCGTCCTTCTCCCAGGGGCTCGGGGCGGGGTGCCAGCGCGGTGGGGGCCGGCCCCTGACGCTGGCCTCCGGCTCTGCAGTTCGGCCTCTGGGCCTCGTGGCTGGCCTGGCTGGCCATCACCGTCCTGGCCTTCGTCAAAGTCTACCACAACTACCGCCAGCAGGACCTGCTGGACAGCCTGGTCCACGAGAAGGAGCTGCTGCTGGCCCGGCCGGGCGCGCGCACCCCGGCGCAGGAGGAGAAGAGCGCCGTCATCTAGGCTGGGGGGGGGGGGGCGGGGGGAGCGGCGCCCCCATGGCCTGGGGCGCTCGCCCGGGGTCTGCCTGGGCCCCACCCCGCCGTGCAGCCTTGCATGTCTCCCCTCGGCACCGTGCGTCTGAGCGACCCTGCTCACCCAGCGCCCCGACTCCCACCGACTGTGACTGGGTGGGGGGCAGCACAGAGGGCCGGGGCTTCGAGGACCTGCCCAGTGAGACCTGGCTGGCGAGGCCGGGGGAGCGCCCACCTTCTCAGACCCCTGACCCTCAGGTCCAGGCCCTGTCCCCACCCCCGCAGAGGTGTGACTGCTTGCTTCGTGGCAGCCCCAGAGCGACCCCACCAGCCCTGACGCCCACAGGACACCCTTGCCAACGGCTCCTGAGAGGTGTGGGGGACAAGCACCCAGTGACCTGGAGCTGGGCGAGTGCAGGAAGGAGCTCACATGTGGCCCCACCTTCTGACCCCCGGCGGCCCGCCCAGGGCTGTCCTTTGTTCCTGCTCCAGGGCCCCTGGGTGTCCAGGCCTGGTCTCGGCTTTGAAAGTGCAGGGACAGGCGTGTTGGCCTGGACTCAGGTGATGGCCTGGGGGTGGCCGCTGTGCCGGGTTGGGGGTGGGGAGCCCCTGTGGCTGGGCCCCAGCATTTGCCTCACTGTGTGTGGGCTGGGCCTGTGCTGGAGGAGGGAGGGGCCAGGTGCCGCTGCACATGTCTGCGTGTGCATGTGAGGCTGTGCATGTATGTGATATTAGTGCACATATGACATGAGTGTGTGCACATAAGAGTGTGCGCGTATGAGAGTGCCATACACTGCTGTGTGTGTGCAGTGTGAGTGCATGCGAGTAAGCATTGAACATGTACAAGTGTGTGTGCACGTGAGTGTGCATGTGCACAGTGTGTGCAGTGCAAGTGCGTGTGAGTGTGCACAGTGTGTGTGAGCCTGCGTGTGCACAGTATGTGTGTGTGTGAGTGTGCACATATGCGTGTGTGTGTGCACGTGTGAGCATGCACGGGACGGGGGGGCCAAGACCAGAGCAGGTGTGGACGAGCGGTGCGCTGGGCAGCTCCCTGCATCTCCATCCACCGGGGAGCCCGGTGCCCCTGCAGGAGGGGGGGATGGGGGGCGGGGGGCTGCCTTCCTATCCGAGGCGCCGCCCCCGAGGACACGGCACCGCCCACACAGCGCAGGTGGAGCAACTGCTCCAGGGGCTTCCCGCCTTCCACCCTCCTCCGTGTCCGGCCCAGGAGGGCACCCGGGGTAAGAGCACCCATTCCGGGCTCCAAGCACCGTCAGCTTCCTCAGCTGCCCCCGAGCTGCTAAGCTTGCTTCGCTGCTGCCCCCTCCCCGGAAGCAAGACCCGCTCCCCACTCCTGCCCTCGCTGCCGGTGACGGACTGTTTCCCATTCGAGGGGCCCGGGGCCTGCAGAGCCGTGGGCCTGGGCCTGGGTCAGGGGCCGGAGAGGGTGCGGTGCAGACTGGGCTGGGGAAGTGCCTGCCGGCCACCTGCCCTGATGCTGCTGTGCTGGCTGGTGTCCCGGGGAGGCGGGGCCCGGTGAGGAGGGTCCCGGGGAGGCGGGGCCAGGTGAGGAGGGTCCCGGGGAGGCGGGGCCAGGTGAGGAGGGTCCCGGGGAGGCGGGGCCAGGAGGTGAGGGTCCCGGGGAGGCGGGGCCAGGAGGTGAGGGTCCCGGGGAGGCGGGGCCAGGTGAGGAGGGTCCCGGGGAGGCGGGGCCAGGTGAGGAGGGTCCCGGGGAGGCGGGGCCAGGTGAGGAGGGTCCCGGGGAGGCGGGGCCAGGTGAGGAGGGTCCCGGGGAGGCGGGGCCAGGTGAGGAGGGTCCCGGGGAGGCGGGGCCAGGAGGTGAGGGTCCCGGGGAGGCGGGGCCAGGTGAGGAGGGTCCCGGGGAGGCGGGGCCAGGTGAGGAGGGTCCCGGGGAGGCGGGGCCAGGTGAGGAGGGTCCCGGGGAGGCGGGGCCAGGAGGTGAGGGTCCCGGGGAGGCGGGGCCAGGTGAGGAGGGTCCCGGGGAGGCGGGGCCAGGTGAGGAGGGTCCCGGGGAGGCGGGGCCAGGTGAGGAGGGTCCCGGGGAGGCGGGGCCAGGAGGTGAGGGTCCCGGGGAGGCGGGGCCAGGTGAGGAGGGTCCCGGGGAGGCGGGGCCAGGAGGTGAGGGTCCCGGGGAGGCGGGGCCAGGTGAGGAGGGTCCCGGGGAGGCGGGGCCAGGAGGTGAGGGTCCCGGGGAGGCGGGGCCAGGTGAGGAGGGTCCCGGGGAGGCGGGGCCAGGTGAGGAGGGACCCGGGAGGGCGGGGCCAGGTGAGGAGGGTCCCGGGGGCAGAGCCCGCTTGGGTTCCAGGCGGAGCAGCGGGACTGGGAGAGGGTTTGGGCAGAACCTGAGAACTCCGAGCGGATCTCTGGCCCCGGCCCAGCCTGGCAGCCCTAGTGCGCGGCCATGGGGGCCCTTCCCCGCCCCTGCGGCCCCGCGTCTGTCCCCGGCAGAGGGCGGGGGGGTCTGCCCGCACCCTATCCAGGCAGCGGCCAGCTGGGCGGGAAGGGGGAACCCAAGGGGCCGCCCAGGCTTCGGGGAGCCCTGTGGGTCCTGGAGCTGGTCTGGGCGGCCCCTCGATCGGCCCGCAGAGCCCGGCGTCCACTCCCTGCAGGTCCCGTCTCCGCCGGCTGCACCCGGCGCCTCCCGGAAGGGGCGCTGGCCCGGAGCGGGGCCTGGACAGGAGCGGTGCCCCCGCCTCGGGCAGGGAAGGGCAGGTGGGTCCCGGGGCTCCGACGGGGGGGGGGGGGCACCCATCGCTTCTCCCTGCTGTTTGATAACGGATTCCGTGTTTTAATTCTACTTCTGGCTAAACTCGGAAGTAAAGGCTCTTCAACTTAAATGTGTTTATTTCTCAAAGTCACAATAAAAACAAATCCCGGCCCCTCCGGTGTGGGTGGGTTTCGGCCGTGTGAGTGTCTCTCCCCTCGCCCCGCCCCGGCTGCACCCTCCCCGCGGCTCCCTCCCTGCGCCCAGCGGGCTTCCCCGGGGAGCTGGACGGGTGTCCGTGTCTCCGGCTGACCGTGTCCACCGTGGGCAGTTTTGTCCTAACGACAGGGTCACCGTCCGTGGCCGGCAGAGCCAGCCGGTCCGTCTGCGGCGCCGCGGTGACCAGGCCTCGGGGAGAGGACCGGCCTGCTCCCTCCTGCAGTGCGGCCCCAGCGGGAGGCCACGGGCCTCAGTTCCTCATCTGGAAAACGGGCCACAATCTGTCCCTCCTCTTCCGGGGGCAGTGAGGCGAGTGACGTCCTGGGGGCTGGGCGGGTGCGCGGTCAGGGGCCTATGATGCTGAGGGTCCCCAAGGACCAGGCCGGGGTCACCGCTGGGCCAAGGCCCCTCTCTGCTGGCCTCCCAGTGTCCCCACCTCGGCCTGAGCCCTGACGGGGGTTCTATGGCCGGCGGGTCCCCGTGTCCCCTCTGGGTGAGCTGCAGGGGACAGGGCCACGGAGCGTTCTAATAGCCAGTGTCCCCGCGTACGAGGTGGGGACAGATGCTTTCAGGGTGACCCCCATCCGTCTGCAGGCTTTCCCGGCGGCTCCGCCTGTCCCTCCTGGTGTCTGACCGCAGGCCGCGCTGCTGTGCTCCGGCCTCCCCACTCCAGGCAGGTCCGAGGGTCCTGGAGCTTGTCACCGAGTGGCTCCCCTCGGTCTGCCGTCCACAAACGTCCTGGGCCCCATGGGCCCCGCGCTGGTGTGGGACGTGCCTGAGGCTGTGGGGGTCCTGGCCTGTGGCGCCCCCAGCCCCACCCCAGGCGGCGATGGCCGGGCGGGAGCGGAGGACACGCTCCCCTGGGGCCTGGAGGAGCCCAGGCTGGGCCCAGGGCAGGGTCTGATCTGGGCGCCCCCACCCCATGCGGCTTCAGTGGGGGCCTGCGAGGGACTTGGGGAGGGGCTGCTGCACCCCCACCATGGACCCACCTCTCCTGAGGGTTTCCAGGTCCCGGCCCCTAGGCCCTAAGAGGCTACAGGCCGCTCCCCTTCTCCAGGGACCCCAGGTACAGGGCAGGGTCCCTGCCTCCAGGAGCCACACCCAGCCCATCCAGGGACGAGGGAGGGGCGAGGGGGCCAGCCCGGGGCTGGGGTGTGGTCCCGATTTTAGTGGTGGGTCCTTTCCTAACAGCTCCCAGTGGACCCCGGGCTGTGACCCAGGAGGGGCCGTGCTGACTCCAGCCCTGGGGGCCCCGCCTGCCGCCCCCTTTGTCCCAGGCTCACCTTCGCTGCTCCGCCCCCTCCGTGGGCCTCTGCGGGCTGCGCAGGCGTTAGAGCTGCAGGAGGCAGTGCCAGCCGGTGAGGAGCAGCTGCCGCAGGCGCAGGGCGAGGGCGAGCAGCCGGGCCCGCAGGTCCTGCAGGGCCAGCGCCAGGGGCTTGGTCCGGCCGCAGTACAGGCCCAGCAGCAGCACCAGCAGTGCACACAGGCCCAGCCGCAGGAGCAGGGAGCCGCCGCGGGGCCGGGGCCGGGGCCGGCGGGGCGCTGGGGGTGAGGGAGGTGCTGTGAGCCCCTTCACCATCCCCCAAACCCCAGGATCCAGGACTCCATCCTCCCTGGGGGCTGGCGGGAGGCGCAGAGGGGGCGGGGCTGGCACCCTGGCTGCCCATGGGGTGGGGTCCTGTGGGTGTGGAGGCCTCATCCCTGCCCGGCCTCTGGGGGGATGTCCCAGGGTGGCCTGGGGCTGGGGCTGCACTAGTCACTGGGTAGGGGGTGCTGGGGACCCCTGGGAGGGGAGGGGGTCAGAACTCACCCTTGGTGGCGGGCACGTGCTCCCTGCCGGCGATGTCTGGGGAGGAGAGCTGAGGGTGGGCCGGGGCAGGAGGCACCCAGGGCTTCCGGTCTCACTCTGCCCACCCAGAGGACCCAGGTGCCCATCACCCCCCGCCCCCCCCCCCCCCCCCGGCCAGTCTGCCCGGCACCACCGGCTCTGCCCTGCCTCCCCGCTCCCAGTTCGGGCCAGAATGCGGGGCCCCAGGACGCTGGGTGCTGCTCTCAGGGCCTGTGGAGTTGGGGTGTGGTGACCCGCAGGCAGCCTGGGCCCCGGGCAGCGGAGGTGGGCACCTGGGGAGGGACCCCCACCCGGTCCCACCCACTCGGGCCCAGACCTCGGCCTGTCTGGGCCTGGTTCCCTATCTGGGGTCTCTGCTTCCGCTTTTTATGCACAACTTGGCGGAACCCAGGAAGCCCTTCCTGGGGGGCTGTGGTGGGCAGGAGCTAAGGTGTCCCCATGATTCTCACCCCCGGGGCCCTTGCCTTCATGGGGTCCCCTCCACTCAGGGGAGGGGCTGCCACTCAGTTCTCACCAACAGAGTGAGTCAGAGGGGAAGGGGTCCTGCAGGTGCCGGGCCCCAGGCGGCACTGAGCCAATCCAGAGGGATTGTGCCGGGCGGCCAGGCCCAATCGGGGAGAGCGTTAGAGAAGGTCGGGCGGTCGGAGCTCAGGCAGCTGTAAGTTCCGTAGCTGCACACAACCCCGTGGGCCTGGGACAGACCCTGAGCTCAGAGGAGACCAGTCCGACACGGCCGTGAGGCCCTGAGCAGAGGCCCCCCAGGAGCCCCGGCCACTCGCCCCGCGCCCCCTTACAGTGGACGGCCACCTCCAAGGGCTCCTGGAACCGCACGTGCCTCGAGGCCCTCTGTGGCTCCGCCCGGCGGCCTCGGCCCTCCGGCGAGCTTCGTCTCAGGATGGAGGGGGGGCACTTCCTGTCACCCTCCTGGGAGAGGCAGGAAGCAGAGGGAAGAGGCAGTAATGGGGTCCCGCCCCCCTCCCCAGCCTCGGCAGGCTGGAGACGGCTGTTCTGCCAGGTTCCCTGCAGCTCCTCTGGGTTTATACAGCCAGACCCGCCGTGGGGACCAGATGGGGCATGGTCCCTGGACCTGTGTCCCCCCCCCACCCCCCGCTGTATGCCCGCTCAGGATCAGATGGTGTTGGCCTGCCATAGGTGTGGTCCGTGACCGCGAAGGGCCGCCTCTCCTGCCCAGGCTCTGTCCCCACCAACCCCCACGAATCCTCGCCGTTCCTACGTGTCAATAATAATGGCAACAATGACGGTGAGGACGGCAGCCACTGGCACCCACGGGTGCCGTCTTCCTGCCCCAGCTGCCCCCACCGACCCGCTGATCCTGGAGCCCTCTGCCCCGGGGTGGGGATGGGGGTGGGGGTGTCTCTGCCCCGGGCGGGGGCGGGAGGGGGGGTCCTCTGCCCCGGCACCAGGGAGGAGGCAGGGCCCAAGCCCGCCCTGTCCCAGCTCAGTGCCCTGGGTCACATGCTGGGCCCGTGTCGCTGCCCCCAGGGCCAGGTGAGGGATGTGAGCACAGGCCTCCGGCCAGGGCCTGCCGCCCGCACGCTCAGTGTGGCTTTGGAAGGTGGAGTGGCAGTGACCAGGCCACCCGAGCCTGTGTTCTCGTCGGTAAAATGGTGACAACAGGCTGTTTGGAGTGTGAACACCCTGTGAGCTGGGGCCACAGCTGAGACGGCACCCGGCGGGGGGCCTCCGGCCGCACGGAGCCTGCTGCTGGCCTTCGGGGGGTGTTCATCTCACGTGGGCGCAAGACCCACCGTCCTGGGTGTGGCCCAGCTCACGGTTGTGCCCTCTCTTGCCTGGGACTTCCGTGCCTACAGCCGGCCCGGCCTGGCCGTGAGCTGGGCGGCTGGACCAGGACTCGTCCCCGCTGTCTGTCCAAGTGCCCCCGTCCTTACTCCTTGTCCCAGGCCGAGACCTGTCCCAGCTGCCTCCTGACGGCCTCTCTGGTCCTCCTGTCCCCGCCATCTGTCCCCCTGCCAGGGTGAGCTTGCCAGAGAGGCACCTGACCGGTTGCTGCCCGGCTCCAGAGCCTCCACGGCCCCTGCTTCCTCTCACCCCACCCCTGCCTCTCCATCCCTCTGGCTTCCTCTGTCCGCTCTCACCCCCACCCTCGCATGCTGCAGCCTTGCCCGTGGCCCAGGATGGGCACGTGCACCTTGGTCCCGCTGTGCCCTGCCCTGGGGCCTGCCACCCTCTCTGCCAGACCTAACCTCCAACGTGTCCTCCCTGGGCCCACCCATCGCCCCTCAATGTCCCTTCCCCGGCGGCCCTGGGCGGGGACCACGTCCCTCGGACCGCCTTACCTTCCCCGCCCTGGGCACCAAGGAGCCTGGAGCGGCCGCCACATTCTTTCTGGTCTGATGTCGCGCCTCTGGCCGGGAGTCGGGGCTCAAGGCTTGTGCTGCCGTCCTCATTTACTGTGACATGGTCCTAAGAGAGGCAAAGACACCACGTACTGCACCAGCAGCACGAGCGGGAATAAAGCAAAAGGAAGAGAAACACCCCAGGAAGCCACCTCGCTTCCCGATGCCCAGGTGTTGATTATCAGCTTCAGTGGCTGCCGCTACTCCAGGGCTGTGCTACTCCAGGGCTGGGTGCTACTCCAGGGCTGGGTGCTACTCCAAAATTGTGCTACTCCAGGGCTGGGTGCTACTCCAGGGCTGGGTGCTACTCCAGGACTGGGTGCTACTTCAGGGTTGTGGCTACTCCAGGACTGGGTGCTACTCCAGGGTTGTAGCTACTCCAGGGCTGGGTGCTACTCCAGGACTGGGTGCTACTCCAGGGCTGGGTGCTACTCCAGGACTGGGTGCTACTCCAGGACTGGGTGCTACTCCAGGGTTGTGGCTACTCCAGGGCTGCTACCCACTCACAGCCCCACTCCATCATCCGTACTCAGGAAGTTCACGTTTTATTTTTGTCAGTTTTTCGAGGTCACAGATAAGCTGCAGTAAACACCTGCTGCCTCCTTTCATGGGGAGGCTCCCTGCTCATGCCCTCGGTGTGACCTGGCACCCGCCGTCATCTGTGACCCCTGGTTGTGCGAGGCTCCTGTGCACCCCTTTCTCTCCCCTGGCCCCTCTGGGGTGAGTTTCCTTCCACACCCTTTGAAGGGTCCTTGATGTTGGGACCTCGCCAGTCCTGCTCGGTGCAGACCCCACTGGGCCTCCGCAGGGGTAGGAAGCCAGGCGCTGACTGTCAGTCCTTTGGGTGCCTGGCTGGGGGCGGGGGCCCACACACCCATTTCACAGGTGGGTAAATCAAGGCCAGAGGCAGCTGGGGCCGCCCCACAGGGAACGGGCTGCCTCTGGGGGTGAGCGGGAGATGCAGGGAGGGGCTGAGGTTGGGGGAGAGCGTGTGACTCGGGCCTCCAGCGATCTTCCCGGGGAGACAGCAGCGGCTGCAACGTGGAGCCCCCGGCAGGAGCCCCACAGTGCAGAGGGCCCATGAATGATGTCTGTGCGACCCGCCCAGACGGACGCAATTATTTCAAAAGGAAACAATTTTCTCCTGTCGCAGCCTCAGGGGTTTTATTGCAAATGGGGTCGTGGCGGAGCCACCAGCGGGGGAGGAGGTGGAGGGAGGCCACTGGGCAGCAGGACCTGCTCTCGCAGCGGGAGGCCTACGGGCCGAGCGGCTCAGCAGCGGGGCTCCCCCTGGGGGACCTTCCAGGTGAGGCCACAGGCGTGGAGACGCGGGGACTCCCAGCCTCGGGGGCCAGACCCTCGGGGGCACTGCCGGCAGCGCCCAGACGTGGAGCCCTACTGTGCGCACAGCCTCCTGGGCTCCCGGGTCCGCCCCAGGGATGGTGGGCCAGCCACGTGGGCCAGCCACGTGAGCGTGTGCACAGGTGTGAGCACGTGCGTGTTTGTGCACGTGTGTGATGTGCACAGGGGATCAGTCAATGGGGCGCCTGCTCTGGGCCTCAGTTTCCCCACTGGTGCTCTCAGCACTGCCTCCTGCCTGCCCCCCCCCCCACCCCCGCAGGCCTCTGCTTGCCTGGGCCCCTGGCAGGGACCGTGTAACAGGAGTGCCCTCTGCTCTGGGCCAGCTCGTGACCGATGGGTGATAACGGGTGGAAAATAGCTCCAGGGCGGGAGGCCTGCGGAGTGTCACCCCTGCACCCGCCCGGCCTGGCCCGGGGAGGCCTCCCCCCTCCTAGGCACCCCTCACCTCTGGGTGGACAGGGAGCTCCGGCTCCTGACCCCCCCAGGAGCAGAGGTCTGGCTGGGCCAAGCGTCCGCATCCCCTGGGGTGTGGCCTAGTGCCCCCCATGGGCTCGAAGCCTCGGGCGACCACGGTGCAGCCGCAGGCCCAGCAGCCCACTGGCTCTTCCCAGCCCAGCCCTGCACCAGCCGGCGCTCCCACCAGCCCCCGGGGCGGCGCGAGGAGGTGGGGCCTCTCACCTGGTGCAGCTGCCACCTCTCCTGCCTCCACCCCAGCCCATCGCTCTGTGACGCCACCCACTGGGCTTCCTCCTCCTCTCGGGCAGACGGTCATCTTTGTGCCCCCAGCCCACGTGCTCCGTCTGACCCGCTGCCCATCACCCATCACGGCCTCTTGGCGCTCTCCGTTCCCACCCACCGTCTCCCAGGACCCGAGCGCAGGGCTCACTCTGCACTGGGAGGGGGGTGTCCTCCTCAGCTCTGGCCCTGCGGCTGGCAGCTGGCTCAGCACCCACACTCCTCCCAGTCACCCCCCAAACCTGCACTGTGCCTTCCCCCCAGGAGGCCCTGCGGCAGAGGGGGCAGCGGCCCGGGCCCATGCAGTGGGTCTCACCTGCTCACTAGGGCCCAGAGCCTGGCCTGGCTCCCCCCGCCCCCCCGCCCTGTCACCAGCGACACCTACTCCAGGGCCCTGGGCCCGTGAAGCGGGGAGAGCCAAGCAGGGATCTCGATGGGGAGAGGCTGGAGCTCTAGGACCCCCACTCACCCCCCATGTACACATACTCACCTCCATGTGCACACACTCACCCCCATGTGCACACACTCACCCCCATGTATACCATGCACTCACCCCCAGGTGCACACTCACCCCCAGGTGCACACTCACCCCCATGTACACATACTCACCCCCATGTGCACACACTCACCCCCATGTGCACACACTCACCCCCATGTATACCATGCACTCACCCCCAGGTGCACACTCACCCCCATGTGCACATACTCACCCCCAGATGCACACTCACCCCCATGTATACCACGCACTCACCCCCAGGTGCACACATTCATCCCCCATGCATGCACACACATTCACCCCCCTACATATGCACGCACACCAGACTCACATGCCTACACACACATGCATACATACACACACAGACACACACTCACCCCTTCACATGCACACACACAAGACGCTTCCTGACACACACACACCCCCTCACACACCGCGCCCCGGCCCACCTGGGCTCCTGCAGGTGCCGCGCCTCCCCTGAGCTGCCCCCTGCGGCCGCGATCATGGGGCTCGGAGCCCGGAGCAGAGGGGACACCAGAGCTGCCGTGGCTCCAGCCAGCCGAGAAGATCCCGTTACCGCCCAGGGGCCCGGCGAGCGGCCCGCGGCCCCGCCAGCCCGGGGAGGCCGTCGTGTGGGGCCTGCCGCTCCGGCGGCATCTGACCTCTAGGGTCAGGCGTGTGTCCGGGCAGCCCGGCTGGAGTACAGGGGTCGGGGCTGCCCCTCCTTCCAGCCGGAAAGGAGGGGGCGTGGACACCCCCAGTGGCCATGGGGAGGAGGGGCGCGCGAGAGGGAGCGGAGGAGGCTGGCCCGGACGACACCGTTCTGAAGGAGGAGAGGGGGTCCTGGGAGCCGGCGGCTGACCGCTCGCCCACCGCTGCCCTGGCCGGACCCACAGCGGGAGCCCGCCTGGTGCCCGAGGCCCTTCTGGGCCGAGCTGTGCTCCCACACGGCTCTGGGGTGCAGTTAGGATGTGGGGTGACGGGGCTGAGGGGTGGCTGTGTGGCCGCTGGGGTGGGGGCGCCCTGCTTGGGGCAGGCTGACCGTGGCCTCGAGCCCCAGGCAGCGGGGCAGGTGCCTGGCAGGTCGGTCACGGGTCCCATCCTGTAGATGCAGGGGCCGGCCACACAGAGCATGGCCTGGGGTGGCGATGACAGGCTAACACCCGAGGTGCCCGCATATACACGTGGGTGACCCCACGCATGTGGCCAGGACGGGGGCTCCGGCTGACGGCTCAGCTCACTCAGGGGCCAGTTCTGGGGGTTTCCAGCCGCCGTGGCCTGGGCTCCAGGCCCGAGTCACCGGCGAGGCCGCTCGGCTGTGCCTGCGTGGACCGGCCTCCGCGGGCCCTGAGCCTTCCGGGGCGTGGAGGGGGGCTGGCTGGTGTCCGAGCCTGACCGGGCCCTGTCCCCGGAGAGTGCGGGCCCTTTCCCACGCCCCCTGCACGTCTCCGCCCGCCGCCCTGGCCTCACGCTGGTTCCCAGCGGCTCCGAAGGGACCAGGCTGGCTTGGCGCCCGAGGAGTTTGGGGAGACCCTGCTCCAGCTCCGGGTGGGACCCCCTGCTGCCCCCTCGCCCACAGCCGGTCAGGCGGCCTCGGGTGGGAGTGAGGCTGGCGGGACCCGGGTCAGGCTGGCCGCCTGGGAAGGGCTCGGGCACCAGGTCATGGGTGCACTGAAGGCCCACGTCTTGGGCGAAAGGGGAGGCTGCCCCTCCACCCCCACCCGTCCCGCCCCCAGGACCGAAGTGTGCCCGCTGCCCAGCCTCCGTGCCCCCTGCCCCCCACCCGCTGAGGGCTCTTTGCCGTGTCCTCCCGGGAACCCTGTTGCTCTGCAGGGTCCTGCCCCAGGGGGAAGGGCGTGCCCTGCTCTGAGCGGGGTCTCACCTGGCTCCTTGTTGGGTCTGTGAGGGGCAGTGGTGCCCGGCTCTGGGGCACCCCCGGGGGCAGGGTCCAGCGCGGTCCCTCCTGCCGCCTGGAGAGGGGGTGCGGGGCGCCCAGTGTCCGGGCTGCACTGGCCCAGCCCCGGCCTGGCTCCGGCCTGGAAGCGCTGCTGCCGCCGCAGGCTGGCCCTCCTGGCCTCACCCGCCCGCCCCTCCAGGGCGGGAGCCGGGCCAGCTGGGCGCTGAGCTATAATTACTCTCCTCTCGGCAGAAATAGCAGCGACCCCAAGGGCAGGCCGCGGCCTGGGATCCGGAGGGGAGGCGGCCGCTTCCCAGGCCCGAGAGCACAGGCCGCCGTGGACACGGTGAGGGGTCAGGGCCCTCCCGCCCTCCGGCCGCCTGGCCGATTCCCAGCCCTGCAGCTCCTGGAAAACCCCATGGGCTGGGGCCAGAGGCAGGGGGTGTGCAGAGAGTGGGGTGATGTAGGGCCGGGCGGGGTGTGTGCAGAGAGTGGGGTGATGTGGGGCCGGGCGGAGGGTGGGCAGTAGGAGGGGGGTGACCACCCCAAAGTGGAGCCCCGGGTGGGAGGGGCCTGCCCGCCCAGCCCCACACCTGCAGCCTGGTCCCAGGGGTCGGGGAGGCCCCGGGGACCAGCAACGTGGCTGCTCCAGGAGGCAGCAGGCTGGGGGTCGTGGCCACCTCCACGTGTCACCCCGACCCCCCCAGCGCTGGCCCCGGGACCAGTCCACTGTCCTGTCTTCTGACCCAGGACCTGTTGGGCTGCAGGGCCTGGCAGGGGACAGGCGGGCACAGGGCCGGGAGCTGTGGGGTGTGTCACCGTAAGGGGGTTCGGGTGTGGGCACCTTTGAGGGTATTATTCTCTCCCCCAAGCTGCAGGGCAGCAGGTTTAGGGGTGCCCCGGGGGATGGGGAGCTGGTGTGCGCGTCTGGTTCACGGGGGCTCCAGGTGGGATATAACTTGGGGTCACCCTCTGTGGTGGTTGGAATGGTTCTCAGAGATGTCGCGGTCAAACCCGGGAAGCGGTGTCAGTTCACCTGGGAAAAGGGGCTTTGTCCCTGGCTGGTGTGGCTCAGTGGCTAGAGCATCGGCCAAAGAGACCGGGGTTTGATTCTGGTCACAGCACAGGCCCAGGTTGCGGGCTCTGTCCCCAGTGGGGGGCGTGCAGGAGGCAGCCGACCCATGATTCTCTCTCATCATTGATGTCTCTCTCTCTCCCTTCCTCTGAAATCTATAAAAACAGAAAGAAAAGAAACACAGAAAAGGGATTTTTTGTTGTGACTGAGGTGCGGCCCCTGGACGACCAGGGCGCCTGTGCCGCCGGGAGCGGGAGGCCTGCCCGGGAGGGGAGCGGCGAGGTGAGCGCAGGCGCAGAGTGGGAGCCGTGGGCACAGGACCCCGAAGCCAGGCGGGCACCTGCCCCGAGCGCGGGGGCTGCCCACGCGGCCGACGTCTCGGATCTGGACTCTTCAGAACCACGAGGGAACAGACTTCCGCTGTTCTGTTTTTCTTTTTAAAAATAAGTTTATTTTGAGCTTTTAGAGAGCGAGGAAGGGAGGAGGACACACAGAGAGAAACATCGATGAGAGGAACGTCGCCGATCGGCTGCCGCCTGCACGCCCCCCGCAGGGGATGGGGCCACAGCCCAGGCTGTGCCCTGACCTCGGGGCTCTGGGCGGACGCTTCACGGAGCCTCGCCAGGCGCTGTCTCCTGTGGCGCAGGACCCTGGTCGGCGGCACCTTCTGTGGCGCCTCCAGCAAGTGAACCGACCGGCCGTGGCCCGAGACGACGCTGAAACCGTGGGCTGCAGGAGTGACCCCTGGTGCCCAGGGGCCGAGCATGAGAGGCCCGAGAGAGTCCTGGGCCCTCCGGGGGGCAGGGGGAGGGGCAGAGCGGACCGCACAGGCCTGTGGGGTCCGGGGCCTGGGCGGGGTGCGGGGAGAAGGGAGAGAGCTGGGGGGGGGGGGGGCTGCTAGCCAAGAGGGAGCCGAGTGGAAGTCCCCAGTGGGCTTGGCCAGAGCGGCTCTGGGCTGGTGAGAGTAAAGCCAGAGGGTGGGGCTCAGGGGCGAAGGGGGGGGAGGAAGGTGCTGGTTGGAGGGGCTGAGGGTGGCCTGGGTAAGACCTGGGGAGCGGGCAGGGGGAGGGTTTCTATGAGGCGGGAACGGCCACAGTGAGGTGGTGAGTCCCCCATCACTGGAGGCGAGCAAGGGAGGGCGCCTGCTTTCGGGGACTCTATGAGGCGGGAACGGCCACAGTGAGGTGGTGAGTCCCCCATCACTGGAGGCGAGCAAGGGAGGGCGCCTGCTTTCGGGGCCCCGAGCACGCCTGGCCCCCAGGGCCCTGGGTCAGGGGCGGGGTTCCCTCGGGACGGGCGGGGAGCCTGTGGGCCAAAGCTGAAGTCCGGTGTCGGAGTGGCCACCCAAGGGGCCGGGAGCGGGGCAGCCATCCCCCGCGTCCAAGCTCCTGGGGGGTCACTTCCGGGCACTCTGGCCCATGGCAGGGGCAGCAGGAGGCCTGGCATCTGTGTCAGAGGGGTGGGGCGGGCAGCGGGAGGGACGCCGCCGGGTGAGGTGTCGGTGTCGGCTTCTGCGTCCCGGGTGCTCCTGGCGGGCAGCCACCGGGCAGGCGCTTCTGTTCTGGTTTTCAGACGCAGGTGGGTGCTGCCGCGGTCACAGCCGGGCGTGCAGGGCCCACGCGGATCCTACACGGGCACACATGCACACAGACCCACAGGCACACATGAACACAGACACACAGGCACAAGGCACACACACGGGCACACAGACACGCAGGCATACAAACATAGGCACACACGTGCACGGGCACACACATGCACATGGGCACACACATGTACACGGGCACACACGCACATGGGCACACATACACATGGGGGCACACGGGCACACATGCACACACACAGGCACACACATGCACACATGCACACAGGCACACACATGTACACGGGCACGAGCGCAGGGCACACGCGCACGCACGCACACATGCACACATACACATGGGGACACACGAGCACACATGCACACACATACACACATGCACACGGGCACACATGCACACACACATGCACAGGGCACACACATGCACATGGACACACGCACACGGGCACACATGCACACGGGCACACAGCCATGTACTCAGGCGTGGTTGGAACAAAGGCCTCTGGGAGGAGGTGCCCTTGGTCCCCTCTGGGATCCCCAGTCCTGAGCTCCGCCCCCTCCCCCGCCCGCGCCCCCCTCAGGCCAGCAGACACCCAGCGCCCGTCTGGGGAGGAGGCGCCCGCCGCGCTGTCTGCAGCCCACGGACCCGCCCACGCGCAGGGGCCGGAGGAGCTGGTGGCGGCTAATGAAGCGCTGGCCTCGGTGGGAGGTCCGCTGGGCTGGCCTCTACGGTCTCACCGCTTGGCCTCCACGGTCTCACCGCTTGGCCTCCACGGTCTCACCGCTTGGCCTCCACGGTCTCACCGCTTGGCCTCCACGGTCTCACGAGTGGGCGGAGCGGCTGTGAGCGCTCCGAGCGGCCAGGCGGTCAGGGCGGCGGAGGGGGGCGCGCTCTGTGCAGAGTGAAGAGGGGGGGCACCAGACCGAGCGCCTCCCAGAGCGTTATCATCGGGGCGAACGATTCAGGGCCAAACCCGAGCTCTCCTCGCAGAGCGTAGTTAGGTTCCGCAGCCCCTGCCCCCCCCCTCAGTGCTCCCATCCGGCTCCAGCGGGGGCGGACCGGCTGGTGGGGGTGGGGTGCTCCCCGAGACCTGCAGGACCTCCTGCTGAGGCGTTGGGGGCTGAGGGCTGGAGGGTGCGAAGCTGACCTCGGTGGGGACACCCGGCCCCCCCATCGCACAGCCCCGTCCGCTCACTGTCCCGGCACTGACCCCCGACAAGGGGAGTGGGGTCCAGGCGGCCGGCAGCTGCGGGCGGCCGGAGACGGTCGTCGAGGGACCTGGGGCTCTGGGGGCCGAGGGAGGTCACGGGGCTGTGACTGTCGGGGACCCCGGCGGCTCCTGAGGCCGGGAGCCGGGGCCGTGGCCTCCAGCGCGGACGGTGGCAGCCGCGCTCAGCCCACTAACGAGGCCGCCTCGAGCGTCCGGCAGTGATGACCGCCTCCAGGTGGCCTCCGGACAGTGCGCCCGTTTCACGAGCCGGAAACCGGGCGAAGGCAGGGGACGCTCCACGGCCACAGACGCTCCCACGGCCTCAGGCTCGTGGCACGCGGCTGGGATCTTGGGAAAACAGGACTCTGATTCCCAGGCCTGGGTGCTCCCAGGGTCTGATTTCTGGAACATTCCTGGTGCTGCGGGTGCTGCTGGTGCTGCTGGACCACGGAGGGGCCTGGAGCTCCCCAGCCCAGCCGGCCGAGGGCTGGCCCTGAGGGGTCCCGGCAGAGACCTGGTGCCCCCAGCACCTCCCCCCAGGCCTGCCAGCCGCAGCCCAGCCATGGCCCCGTGTGCTGGCCAGCAGGGCCTGCCCGTCCCTGGGTGGGGTGAAGAGGGGGGAGCCCGGACCCTGGCCGACCCCCCCGCCCGTTCCTGCAGATAAGGGAAGGCCCCCCTCCCAGGTTTGACGAAGGCCCTGGAACTCATTGTGGCCTCCTGGCCACTGCCCTGTGGTCCCCAAGCCTCGGCCAGGGCTGCTGGAGGCCTCCTCCTGACGGGACCCCAATGTGTGTCTGGGGGTGGGGGTGATCCACCAGGGCCGTGGGGCTGCTGCAGGGCCAGGAGCGCCCGCAACCACAGTGCCCAGTGGCTTTATGGGGACATGGCCGCTGAGTTATGGCCCCTGTAGCCCAGGGGCCGCCCGCTCTGCTCGGCGGTGAAAGGACCGTGTGTTCAACCTCGGCCTCGCCTGAGCCGGGGAGAGAGCAGCCAGTGTGGTGGCTCCCCACCCCTCTCCCCACAGGGGTGCTGCCGGCCGCCCCGCACCGTCCCCAGCGCTTGAAGTGGGATATTTGGATTCCAGGCAACTTGGGGAGAGTTGGCGACAGCACCGTGGGGGTGGGGGGCTGTGTTGCCTGGCCTGGTGCCCCTCCCGCCCAGCCCCCAGCCCCTGCCTGCAGCTGCCTCCACCGGAGCCTCGGCCTGCCTTCGAGTGGACCCCCCTTGCCGGGTCCCGCTTGGCAGGGGCTCGGGTGGGCGAGGCCCTGTGCCCGGCTGCACCCACCCAGCAGCTCAGCTCCGAGGAGCCCGGGGCTGCGGGCAGAGGCTGTGCGAACCGACGCTTCGTGTGCCGCTGGAGCAGAACGGGCAGCGTGGGGGGGACGCCGCAGCCCGTCCATCCCCCGAGTCTCCAGGAACAATTGGGGGTCCCACTGCCTCCCCGCTCCACGGGGCTCCCACCCAACGGGCACCACAGAGCTGAGACCGCCCCCAAGTAGAGGCGGCCGGGTTCCCTGTGGCCCTCACCCCTCGGACTGGCGGCCACCTGACCCAGGCCGCCCCGCCCGCCCGGAACAGCCCAGAACCAGCCCACTGGTCCGCAATCAGCAGCCGCCTGGGCCTCCAGGGGACGGCTCTCCGGACCGTCCTTCCGCTGTGGCCTGGGGTGCAGGTCATGTGACTGACAGGCGGGTCGAGGGGGGGACCCTGTTCCCTGTGCCCGGCCAGGGCCGTGCCCACCTCAGACGCCTGGCAGGATGTGCGTGGGTCAGGGGTGTCCTGGGGGGCGCGGTCAGGAAGCTCTCTGGGGACCGTCTCCGGCCGGACCCAGGAGGCAGCTTCCCACAGCCGGCACACAGCCTGCCAGCGCCGTCACCCGGAGCCTGTCCCCGCGCCTGGGCGTCCACGGAGCAGCCCCCCCTCGCTCTGAGGGGACCCCGAGCACAGAGGCGTCCGCCCCCCCACCGCCCGCCACCGCCGCAGACCCCCGCTGGCTAGAGTGCCTTACAGCTTTCTGTGCGGCTCGTCCAGCTCTCCCGACAGTAACGCGGGGGGGTGGGGGGGGGAGGGGGTGGGGGGGGGTTAGAGACTGTCAGGAGCGGGAGTTGATGAGCCGCCAGGACGCCCCGGAGGGCGCTCTCACTTCCTGCATTTTGTTCTTTTCATTGCCTCCCCTCGGGGACCAGCTCCTCCAGGAGGGCACCAAGGAGCCGCTCCAGCCGCCGGCCCAGACCGCGCCCCCCCCCCCCCCCCGCCATGACGGGGTGTGGGTGGGGGCTGGGGACCTCCCTGCAGGACACCCCTGGGGGGTCCCTCAAGGTGAAGGCCTCCAGTCACAGACAAAGAGGAGCTGTGGGGCCGGTGGCCCAGGCTGGCAGATGGTCATGGAATGCGCAACGGCCACCAGGTGGCGCTGGAGGACTGGCCAGGAGCCCAGGCGCTGCCCAGCTGGGCTGGGGTGCGGGTGGGGGTGGGGTGCGGGTGGGGGTGGGGGTGGGTGAGTCTGCAGGACTGACTGACCAGCCGACCTACCTCCACAGAGGGCGGTGGTGTCCCGGGGCAGCCCGCAGGGTGTGGTCCAGGCCGGGCGAGGACACACCGTCCAATCAGGCTGGCAGTGCCCCGGCCTCGGGTCCCTGGGCGACCTCCTCGGGGGGCACCCTGCTGTTCACACCTGAAAAGCCTCACTGGCTGGGGCCCGGGGGGGGGGAATGGGGTGCAGGCAGGGGCCCCACAGGAAGCCCCACGGGCATGGGGAGGGGCTGGCAGCCTGGGAGGCCTGGCCATTGGCGGGCAGTGCCCAGAAGAACTGGCTGGCCCAGGTGGCCGAGCCCTGGCCTCAGGGGTCACACTCATTTCTTTGCTGAGCTGAGACCTAGGACCCTGGGGAAGGGCCTGGGGCCTCCTCTCCTCAGGGTGGGTGCTGGGTCCCCGGCCGCCAGGAGCTGCGGGGGTGTCACTAGGTGTCCGGGTGCTCAGGGAGCTGCCTGGAGCTGTGCTGAGACTGACTTCCTAAGAGACCCCCCGCTCCCTGTGGCAGCCTGGCCTGGGCATGGAGAGAGCTCTCCTATGGGGAGTGGGGTTCTGCCTGCAGGGGTGAGGGTTTTGGGGGGCCGCTGCCGCCTCTGGGGTCCATCTAGAACCCTCTGTGTTCGGTGCTGTCCAGGCCCCAGTGAGCTCCGGCCGTCCCCACCGTTGGCCAGTGTCCAGGGGGCTTCTCGGGACCCATGGCTGGACCTGGGCTGCCGGTGGGTGGGGCTTTTGCCTTCCTCGCGTCTGTCGTCTTAGAAAGACGTGGATGGGCCCGGCTGGCGTGGCTCCGTGGTGGGGCGTGGACCTGTGAACCAGAAGGTCACAGTTCAGTTCCTAGGCAGGGCAGGTGCCGGCTGGCAGGCTCGATGGCCAGTGCGGGGCGTGCGGGAGGCAGCCGATCGATGATGTTCCTCTCTCATCGCTGTTCCCCTCTCTCTCCCTCTCACTCCCTCTAAAAATCAATAAACACATAAAAAAGAAAGAAAGAGCTGGGTGGGGGATGGGATGACCTGGGTTCAGATGACCAGGCAGCTGGACCCAGATCCCCTGCCCGGCAGGTAGGGGACCAGCAATGGGACGCGAGTCCTCTAGACGGGGCTGCCCAGCATTTCCACCACCAGCTGTGTGATCACAGGCAGTCAAGCCACACCTCTGAGCCTGGATCCCACCGCATGGAACCTAGATCCCAGCCCACACTGAGCCTGGCTCCCGTCTCACACTGATCCTGGCTCCCAGCCCACACTGAGCCTGGCTCCCAGCCCGCACTGAGCCTGGCTCCCATCTCACACTGATCCTGGCTCCCATCTCACACTGATCCTGGATCCCAGCCCGCACTGAGCCTGGCTCCCGTCTCACACTGAGCCTGGCTCCCAGCCCACACTGAGCCTGGCTCCCAGCCCACACTGAGCCTGGCTCCCATCTCACACTGATCCTGGCTCCCATCTCACACTGATCCTGGATCCCAGCCCGCACTGAGCCTGGCTCCCGTCTCACACTGAGCCTGGCTCCCAGCCCGCACTGAGCCTGGCTCCCAGCCCGCACTGAGCCTGGATGCCATCTCACACTGATCCTGGCTCCCAGCCCGCACTGAGCCTGGCTCCCAGCCCGCACTGAGCCTGGCTCCCAGCCCGCACTGAGCCTGGCTCCCATCTCACACTGAGCCTGGCTCCCAGCCTGCACTGATCCTGGCTCCCATCTCACACTGATCCTGGCTCCCAGCCCGCACTGAGCCTGGCTCCCAGCCCGCACTGAGCCTGGCTCCCAGCCCACACTGAGCCTGGCTCCCATCTCACACTGAGCCTGGCTCCCAGCCCGCACTGAGCCTGGCTCCCAGCCCGCACTGAGCCTGGCTCCCAGCCCGCACTGATCCTGGCTCCCATCTCGCACTGAGCCTGGCTCCCATCTCATACTGATCCTGGCTCCCATCTCACACTGATCCTGGCTCCCATCTCACACTGAGCCTGGCTCCCATCTCACACTGATCCTGGCTCCCGTCTCACACTGATCCTGGCTCCCGTCTCACACTGAGCCTGGCTCCCATTTCACACTGAGCCTGGCTCCCATCTCACACTGATCCTGGCTCCCATCTCACACTGATCCTGGCTGCCGTCTCACACTGATCCTGGCTGCCGTCTCACACTGATCCTGGCTCCCGTCTCACACTGATCCTGGCTCCAGTCTCACACTGAGCCTGGCTCCCGTCTCACACTGATCCTGGCTCCCGTCTCACACTGAGCCTGGCTCCCATCTCACACTGATCCTGGCTCCCAGCCCGCACTGAGCCTGGCTCCCGTCTCACACTGAGCCTGGCTCCCAGCCCGCACTGAGCCTGGCTCCCAGCCCGCACTGAGCCTGGATGCCATCTCACACTGATCCTGGCTCCCAGCCCGCACTGATCCTGGCTCCCAGCTCGCACTGAGCCTGGCTCCCAGCCCGCACTGAGCCTGGCTCCCAGCCCGCACTGAGCCTGGCTCCCAGCCTGCACTGATCCTGGCTCCCATCTCACACTGACCCTGGCTCCCATCTCACACTGATCCTGGCTCCCGTCTCACACTGATCCTGGCTCCCAGCCCGCACTGATCCTGGCTCCCATCTCGCACTGAGCCTGGCTCCCATCTCACACTGATCCTGGCTCCCGTCTCACACTGATCCTGGCTCCCATCTCACACTGAGCCTGGCTCCCGTCTCACACTGAGCCTGGCTCCCGTCTCACACTGATCCTGGCTCCCGTCTCACACTGATCCTGGCTCCCAGCACGCACTGATCCTGGCTCCCATCTCGCACTGAGCCTGGCTCCCATCTCACACTGACCCTGGCTCCCATCTCACACTGATCCTGGCTCCCGTCTCACACTGATCCTGGCTCCCTGCCCTCACTGATCCTGGCTCCCATCTCGCACTGAGCCTGGCTCCCATCTCACACTGATCCTGGCTCCCATCTCACACTGATCCTGGCTCCCATCTCACACTGATCCTGGCTACCGACTCACACTGAGCCTGGCTCCCGTCTCACACTGAGCCTGGCTCCCGTCTCACACTGATCCTGGCTCCCGTCTCACACTGATCCTTGCTCCCAGCCCGCACTGATCCTGGCTCCCATCTCGCACTGAGCCTGGCTCCCATCTCACACTGACCCTGGCTCCCATCTCACACTGATCCTGGCTCCCGTCTCACACTGATCCTGGCTCCCAGCCCGCACTGATCCTGGCTCCCATCTCGCACTGAGCCTGGCTCCCATCTCACACTGATCCTGGCTCCCATCTCACACTGATCCTGGCTCCCATCTCACACTGATCCTGGCTGCCATCTCACACTGAGCCTGGCTCCCGTCTCACACTGATCCTGGCTCCCGTCTCACACTGAGCCTGGCTCCCATTTCACACTGATCCTGGCTCCCATCTCACACTGATCCTGGCTCCCATCTCACACTGATCCTGGCTGCCGTCTCACACTGATCCTGGCTGCCGTCTCACACTGAGCCTGGCTCCCGTCTCACACTGAGCCTGGCTCCCGTCTCACACTGAGCCTGGCTCCCAGCCCGCACTGAGCCTGGCTCCCAGCCCGCACTGAGACTGGCTCCCAGCCCACACTGAGCCTGGCTCCCATCTCACACTGATCCTGGCTCCCATCTCACACTGAGCCTGGCTCCCAGCCAGCACTGATCCTGGCTCCCATCTCACACTGATCCTGGCTCCCATCTCACACTGATCCTGGCTCCCGTCTCACACTGATCCTGGCTCCCAGCCCGCACTGATCCTGGCTCCCATCTCGCACTGAGCCTGGCTCCCATCTCACACTGATCCTGGCTCCCATCTCACACTGAGCCTGGCTCCCATCTCACACTGAGCCTGGCTCCCATCTCACACTGAGCCTGGCTCCCGTCTCACACTGAGCCTGGCTCCCGTCTCACACTGATCCTGGCTCCCGTCTCACACTGAGCCTGGCTCCCATCTCACACTGATCCTGGCTCCCATCTCACACTGATCCTGGCTCCCATCTCACACTGATCCTGGCTGCCGTCTCACACTGATCCTGGCTGCCGTCTCACACTGATCCTGGCTCCCATCACACACTGATCCTGGCTCCCATCTCACACTGATCCTGGCTGCCGTCTCACACTGATCCTGGCTCCCGTCTCACAGTGAGCCTGGCTCCCGTCTCACACTGAGCCTGGTTCCCGTCTCACACTGATCCTGGCTCCCGTCTCACACTGATCCTGGCTCCCGTCTCACACTGATCCTGGCTCCCGTCTCACACTGAGCCTGGCTCCCGTCTCACACTGATCCTGGCTCCCGTCTCACACTGAGCCTGGCTCCCATCTCACACTGATCCTGGATCCCAGCCCGCACTGAGCCTGGCTCCCGTCTCACACTGAGCCTGGCTCCCAGCCCGCACTGAGCCTGGCTCCCATCCCTCACTGAGCCTGGATGCCATCTCACACTGATCCTGGCTCCCAGCCCGCACTGATCCTGGCTCCCAGCCCGCATTGAGCCTGGCTCCCAGCCCGCACTGAGCCTGGCTCCCAGCCCACACTGAGCCTGGCTCCCATCTCACACTGATCCTGGCTCCCATCTCACACTGAGCCTGGCTCCCAGCCTGCACTGATCCTGGCTCCCATCTCACACTGACCCTGGCTCCCATCTCACACTGATCCTGGCTCCCATCTCACACTGATCCTGGCTCCCAGCCCGCACTGATCCTGGCTCCCATCTCGCACTGAGCCTGGCTCCCATCTCACACTGATCCTGGCTCCCATCTCACACTGAGCCTGGCTCCCGTCTCACACTGAGCCTGGCTCCCGTCTCACACTGATCCTGGCTCCCGTCTCACACTGAGCCTGGCTCCCATTTCACACTGATCCTGGCTCCCATCTCACACTGATCCTGGCTCCCATCTCACACTGATCCTGGCTGCCGTCTCACACTGATCCTGGCTGCCGTCTCACACTGATCCTGGCTCCCATCTCACACTGATCCTGGCTCCCATCTCACACTGATCCTGGCTGCCGTCTCACACTGATCCTGGCTCCCGTCTCACACTGAGCCTGGCTCCCTTCTCACACTGAGCCTGGTTCCCGTCTCACACTGATCCTGGCTCCCGTCTCACACTGATCCTGGCTCCCGTCTCACACTGAGCCTGGCTCCCGTCTCACACTGATCCTGGCTCCCGTCTCACACTGATCCTGGCTCCCGTCTCACACTGAGCCTGGCTCCCGTCTCACACTGATCCTGGCTCCCATCTCACACTGAGCCTGGCTCCCGTCTCACACTGATCCTGGCTCCCATCTCGCACTGAGCCTGGCTCCCGTCTCACACTGAGCCTGGCTCCCGTCTCGCACTGATCCTGGCTCCCGTCTCACACTGAGCCTGGCTCCCATCTCACACTGAGCCTGGCTCCCATCTCACACTGAGCCTGGCTCCCGTCTCACACTGAGCCTGGCTCCCGTCTCACACTGATCCTGGCTCCCGTCTCACACTGAGCCTGGCTCCCATTTCACACTGATCCTGGCTCCCTTCTCACACTGATCCTGGCTCCCTTCTCACACTGATCCTGGCTCCCGTCTCACACTGATCCTGGCTGCCGTCTCACACTGATCCTGGCTCCCCTCTCACACTGATCCTGGCTCCCATCTCACACTGATCCTGGCTGCCGTCTCACACTGATCCTGGCTCCCGTCTCACACTGAGCCTGGCTCCCGTCTCACACTGAGCCTGGTTCCCGTCTCACACTGATCGTGGCTCCCGTCTCACACTGATCCTGGCTCCCGTCTCACACTGATCCTGGCTCCCGTCTCACACTGAGCCTGGCTCCCTTCTCACACTGATCCTGGATCCCTGCTCTCACTGAGCCTGGCTCCCGTCTCACACTGAGCCTGGCTCCCAGCCCGCACTGAGCCTGGCTCCCAGCCCGCACTGAGCCTGGATGCCATCTCACACTGATCCTGGCTCCCAGCCCTCACTGATCCTGGCTCCCAGCCCGCATTGAGCCTGGCTCCCAGCCCGCACTGAGCCTGGCTCCCAGCCCACACTGAGCCTGGCTCCCGTCTCACACTGATCCTGGCTCCCATCTCACACTGAGCCTGGCTCCCAGCCTGCACTGATCCTGGCTCCCATCTCACACTGATCCTGGCTCCCATCTCACACTGATCCTGGCTCCCGTCTCACACTGATCCTGGCTCCCAGCCCGCACTGATCCTGGCTCCCATCTCGCACTGAGCCTGGCTCCCGTCTCACACTGATCCTGGCTCCCATCTCACACTGATCCTGGCTCCCATCTCACACTGAGCCTGGCTCCCGTCTCACACTGAGCCTGGCTCCCGTCTCACACTGATCCTGGCTCCCGTCTCACACTGAGCCTGGCTCCCATTTCACACTGATCCTGGCTCCCATCTCACACTGATCCTGGCTCCCATCTCACACTGATCCTGGCTCCCATCTCACACTGATCCTGGCTGCCGTCTCACACTGATCCTGGCTCCCCTCTCACACTGATCCTGGCTCCCATCTCACACTGATCCTGGCTGCCGTCTCACACTGATCCTGGCTCCCGTCTCACACTGAGCCTGGCTCCCGTCTCACACTGAGCCTGGTTCCCGTCTCACACTGAGCCTGGCTCCCGTCTCACACTGATCCTGGCTCCCGTCTCACACTGAGCCTGGCTCCCATCTCACACTGATCCTGGATCCCAGCCCGCACTGAGCCTGGCTCCCGTCTCACACTGAGCCTGGCTCCCAGCCCGAACTGAGCCTGGCTCCCAGCCCGCACTGAGCCTGGCTCCCAGCCCACACTGAGCCTGGCTCCCGTCTCACACTGAGCCTGGGTCCCGTCTCACACTGAGCCTGGCTCCCGACTCACACTGATCCTGGCTCCCATCTCACACTGAGCCTGGCTCCCGTCTCACACTGATCCTGGCTCCCGTCTCACACTGAGCCTGGCTCCCGTCTCACACTGAGCCTGGCTCCCGTCTCACACTGAGCCTGGCTCCCAGCCCACCAGAGTCTAGACCAGCCGTGGGCAAACTACGGCCCGCGGGCCGGATCCGGCCGTTTGAAATGAATAAAACTAAAAAAAAATAGACCGTACCCTTTTATGTAATGATGTTTACTTTGAATTTATATTAGTTCACACAAACACTCCATCCATGCTTTTGTTCCGGCCTCCGGTCCTGTTTAAGAACCCATTGTGGCCCTCGAGTCAAAAAGTTTGCCCACCCCTGGTCTAGGCTCTGACCTGGGCAGGGCTGAGTCTTCAGATGCTGGACATAGAGGGGTGCAGGCATGGGGGACGCACCTGCTATGGGGGAGGCTGGTGTTGGGAAAGGCCCTGAGGAGCACTGACCTCCCTCGCTCCTCCTGGCCCCGCTTGTGGGACCGACGTCATGTGACGTGTGTGGGGCCAAAGGGGGGCCGGGAGGCTTGGGCACAGGTTGCTGGCGGCCGTATCTCCGCTCAGGGCCCGGCCCCTCAGCACGTCCTCCCCTCAGGCCGGCTTTCCTGCCGCCAACAAGACGTCCCCAAGGGAGGAGCCTGGGCACCACTAGCCCAGACCCGGCACGGGCTCTAGTGGGTGGGCTGCCAGCTGTGGTGTCTGGGCTGTGGGGTGGGCACCAGTGGGTGGGCCCTGGGTGGGGAGAGGAGGCGGGGTGGGGGGGGCCCGGCCTGGGGCCCAGTGGCCGTCACGCACAGGCACCTGCCCAGCTTCCTCGGTGACAGGCTGCGCCATGCTCCGAGCATCTCAATTCATTTTCTCTCCACCCACCCAGGATCCGCACCACCTCTGGGGCTGCGCAAGTGGCGGGGGGGGGGGGGGTGTCCTGAAAACCTGCTGCCACCAGCGCTTATTTAAATCCGGGGCTGATTTATGGCTGTGGACAGTTTTAAGGCCGCCGTGAGCGGGTGGCGGCCAGACTGCTGAATTGACAGTTTCCAAAGTGGGCGCAAAGGCGCGGGCTCAGCACCGAACACATGCTGCCCGGCCCCACGCCGGCCCCAAGCTGGCCCTGTCCCCTCGGGACAATCCTGTGTCCGCGTGGAGAAAGCTGAGGGTGCCTGGACTCAGAGTCTCAGGGCCCCCAGGGCTGCCTGGGACGGTGGCTGCGGGCCTTGGGGCACAGGGGCACAGGGGTGGGCATGGGGGACATGGGGGTCCCGGGGACACAGGGGGGCACAGGGGTGGGCACGGGGCACACGGCCTGCACAGAGCTGGCTGCAGGTGCCTGGGGATGGTGGGAGGAGGGAGCAGAGGACGGGAGTGACCCTGAGGCTCTGGCCCTGCAGGTGCCGCCCGGGCTCCGTCAGACTGCGCTGGCCTCGGGCAGGAGGGGACCGGCCGTGGGGAGGACGCAGGCGGCACTGCCCTCCGCGGCTGCGGGGCCTCCGTGTGCGCGTCTGCCTGTGCGTGTATATGGATGTGCGTGCGCACACACAGGTGCATGGTGCGTGCAGACCTCGTGTGCAGGGTGCTGGGGAGCAGGTCCCTCCCACCCCCCGCATGCTTGAGGCCTCTCCCCGGGTCCGGCAGGAAGCGAGGGGCCGGGCTGACAGAGCACCAGTCCTTCCTGGCCCCTGGGCTCAGGGAGGCGGGACATTGGACAGACACTGGGAGTTGGTCTCCAGTGCCCTGAATCGGGAGCCCAGGGCGGGCAGTGAAGGCACAGCAGGGCCGGGCTGGGTGTGGCTGGGTCCCTGGTCTGGTCCCTGGCGGGTCCCTCTGGCCAGGTCTCTGCCTCCCGGTCCGTCAGGGGTGGCTGGGCGGGTGGCAGCTGGGGGCATCCCCGGCGCTGCAGGTCCGTGATTCTGATTCTCTGGAGCCGGGGACCCCTCCTGGCAGAGGAGGGCGCTCCTCCTAAGACATCAGATGCCCGGTCAGGCCTTGTGCCCCCCAATGCCTGGCACCGTGGGAGGGGGCTGAGGGGTGGGGCGACCCCTGTGTGGGGCCCGGAGTGGCTGTGCCCACTGTGCGTGAAGGAAGGAGTCTGGTGCCAGGAGGGAAGGGGGTGGCCTGGGGCAGCGTGGGGTGCGGGGCAAGGGAAGGCGGACTCTCGCTGTCAGCAGCAACACTGAGCCCCCTGGGGAGCCTGGGAGAGGAGGGGGGGCCCTCACTGGGTCCCACTATGTCCTCCCCGGGCACGAATGGGGGTGCTTGGAGGGCTCCCCGCTCTTGCACAGGGAGGGGTGCCAGTGTGGCCCAGGGGACGTGCTGGGCCCTGAGGGTGGTGCCGGCCAGGGAGGGGGGCCGTGGCCTCTGGGCAGCCGGCACGGCCCTCACCAAGGAGGTGGCGCTCGATGGCCGGGCCCCTCCGCGCTGCCCCCTCTGAACCCCAGGATGAGCGCGGGCTGGAGGCAGGGAGCCTGCGCTTCTGGGGAGACAGAGCCTGACTGGGGGTTAGAGGACCAGGGAACGTGGTCACGGACGTGGGCACCCAGATCCAGGCTCTGGCCTCGGGCCATGGAGAGGCCAGGGGGCTCCTGGCGGCTGCTGGCGGCTCCTCTCGGGGTGGGGCCCTGGTGGGTGAGGTGGGCACGTTGGGTCCCGGCCAGGGAGGCGGTGGCACCGGCTGGGCCTGAAGGGGCAGCCTGCACGGGGGCCCCAGGTCCCGGACGGTGGGGGGCCCTGCAGGTCGGAGGGCGCGCCCACAGCAGCGGATGTTTAAGTCCTGACGAAGCGCCCGCAGCTAACCAGGCGGCACCATCGTCTCCCTAGGGGCCCGGCTGCGGCTCTCGGCTCTGAAGTGATTCCTGTGGGTTAGGAGGTGGGAGCTCCGCGAGGGCCTCGGTCCTGGGGCGCCGGCTCCCGGTGCCTCCGTGTTTGCTGACTGACCCATCGAGGGAGCAATTCCTTCATCCCCGCACCCCGCCCGCCTGCCCCTCGGTGGGGTCCCGTCCTCAGCGCTGGGCCCGGTGCTGGGTGAGCCCCTCTCGGGCCGATGGTGGCTGAGCCCCTCTTGGCTGACGCCCTGAGTGCCCCCTGCAGCTGGCACTGCCCTCAGTCTTGCTCTGAACTTGACTGACCATATGGTTTCGGGACCAGACAGGAGGCTCGAGCCAAGTCACGGCGGGGACGTCAGGGAGGACGTGGGTGACGGGTGAACGCTTGCGCCTCAGGAAGGAGCAGAGGGGGTTGTGGGTCACGGTCCCAGCTCGTCCCTCCCGGGGCTCCGACCGGCACCCACTCACCAGTCCTCACTGCGCAGGCGGGGAGACCGAGGCGAGGGCCTGCCTGGCTGCCCAGCTCCCCCGGCTCCCTCTCCGGCCACTCGCGTCACTGGTTTTTGGCTGAAGGTCTCCGCCTGGTGACTCCCTCCCGCGGCCTGACCAGCCCAGGGGGGGTCTCCCCACCCCAGGACCCCCCACTCCAGGGGTCCCCCCACCCCAGGACCCCCCACTCCAGGGGTCCCCCCACCCCAGGACCCCCCACTCCAGGGGTCCCCCCACCCCAGGACCCCCCACTCCAGGGGTCTCCCCACCCCAGGGCTCCTCGGAGGGGCCTCGCTCCCGCCGCCTCTTTGTCCCTCAGCGAGGCCCCCAGCAGCGCTCGCCACGGCTGGGCGAGTCCTGAAATTCTCTCCATTAAAAATAAATGCCCCATTTTATCCGCTGAAATGGCTTCGCTCCGACTGTCTTCGCCGTGCGGCTGTGTACGGAGAGCTATAAAACCATAATACAGCCATTAATCCCCTGGATCTGCTTAGACCTAATTCTTATTAAAATACCCCGCGCTCCGGCCACCGTGTGAGTTACAGCGAGGCGAGGGGCTCCCGGAGGGTCAGCCGGACCGGGCGGGGGATGGAGAGGGTGGGTGGGCGGGCGTGCGTGCGGCCAGGTGACCGGCCGCAGGGGGGTGGGACCGTCGCCCCACCGGACAGTCCCCTGTGGGCCCGAGCTCCCGGTCTGGGGTGAGCTCAGGACGGCCAGGTGCAGACGAGGGACCCCCTCACTGGCCCCAGGTGCCAGCTGGGCCGGCTGCTCCCTCCCCGTTCCCTGTGGGCCCGGGCCCACCCTGCCCAGCACTGGCCTGCGTGCAGCCCCTGCCAGCCGCTGGCTCCCCTGAACGGCGGTGGCAGCCGCTCCTCCCGCCCTGAGGCTCAGCGGCCCCCCCTGCTGCGGAGGCAGCTGCCACCACGCTGGCCCCGGGGCTGGCTGCCTAGAGAGTGTCCCTGGCCCGGGAGCCGCCGGGGCTGGAGCGGAGGTGGCCCGTGTGCACCCCAGGCCCTGGGCAGGTGCTGCCGGGCCTGTCCTGTGGGGACAGGAGGTGCCATGGTGGCTGGGGGACCAGGGTGTGCCCCCCACAGCTCAGCAGTGCAGGAACAGGACCCTAGTGTGGGTGGGGGTGGGCGGTGGGGCCACGGGGGCTGGTCAGGAGGTGTGACCCTGGTCCTGGCCCTGGACCTGACCCTGGCCCTGACCCTGGCCCTGGTTCTGGCCCTGACCCTGGCCCTGACCCTGGTCCTGGCCCTGACCCTGGCCCTGGTCCTGGCCCTGGCCCTGGACCTGACCCTGGCCCTGGACCTGACCCTGGCCCTGGCTTTGACCCTGACTCTGGCCCTGGCCCTGGCCCTGGACCTGACCCTGGACCTGACCCTGACCCTGGCCCTGGCCCTGGTCCTGGACCTGACCCTGGACCTGACCCTGGTCCTGACCCTGGACCTGACCCTGGACCTGACCCTGGCCCTGACCCTGGACCTGACCCTGGCCCTGGCCCTGGACCTGGACCTGACCCTGGACCTGACCTTGGCCCTGACCCTGGACCTGACCTTGGCCCTGACCCTGGACCTGACCCTGGACCTGACCTTGGCCCTGGCTTTGACCCTGGCCCTGGCTTTGACCCTGACCCTGGTCCTGGCCCTGACGGGGAACCAGCTGCAGTGAGTGCTCCCTCAGAGTCCTGCCCTCTGCGCTCCACGTGCTCTTGGGAGCCAGCTGGAGGCAGGCGAGGACCCAGGGCCGGATGGCGGCCTGTTTTGGTGAACGGGAGGCGGGGGCCCGGGAGATGGGCTGAAACGGGGCAACCTGGGGGCTCAGGAGGGCACCGGGGAGCCCGGGGCGGACAGGGCCCGGGGTGTGGACAGAGGTCGTACCCCTCATGCTGTGCGGAGGGGTGCAGCCGGCCTGCCTCCCTGTCCCCCCTCATCCACCCCCCTGAATTGAGAGGCTGGGGACTGTGGGTAAGACGCAGTGTCACTGCCCTCGGACGAGGCAGCATCTGCCCCCCACACGGCAGCTGAGGGGTCACCCACGGAAAACCACCGGGAAGACCCGTGTGAGGCGGGAGGGGGACAGGTCCGAGGGGGGTGTGGCGCACGTGCTGAGAGGCCCGAGACTGGCGGAGGCAGACCGGTGGGCGTGCCCTGCATGAAGTTTTCCCAGGAAAAGTAGTAACGGGACAGCGGTTATTCCCTACCCTCCCAGGGGCCAGGGCACAGCTGCAATTAAACCCGAAACCTCTGCTCAGGCACCTTTGTTCCTGTCCGTCCCTCTGTCCCACCCGAGGATATTTTCCCACTGATTTTAGAGAGCGTGGAAGGGAGGGGAGAGACAGAGAGAAACAATGATTCGAGAGAGTCCACCAATTGGTTGCCTCCCACATGCACTCGGACCAGGGCCAGGGTTCGAGCCTGCAACCAGGTACATGGCTCAAACCTGGGATCCTTTGGTTTGCAGGCCAAGCCTCTATCCCATGAGCCAAACCGGCCAGGGCCACTCAAGCACTTTTTAAGATACTGACCCATGTAAGTCTTTCCCCACTGTTTTCTCTGGCCCATGTCTCTCTGCTTGTAATAGTCAGAGAGGCTGGGCTGTGCCCAGTAACAAACAGCCCCCAGCCTCACAATTCAGGGAACTGACTTCTCACCCCACAGCCTGGGAGGGGCTGGGCCTGCAGCGAGGGTGGAGGGTGGACGTCCGCCAGCACACGATCCCGCGTTTGTGGAGACAGGAATTTGCTCGTGCCTCTCAGAAGTGCGGTCACTCCGCTCACATTGCCCTATGGGAACCACGTCAGGGCCATGCCTGGCTTCTGGGGGTGTGTGGGGGGGGGCAGGACCCCGTATCGGGGGGGGCAGGACCCCGTATCAGGAGCTTGGCAGTTACTAACGAGTCCACTTAAATCTCCCCCCACCCCCGCCCCCGTGGCCTTATTTTGATCTTGTTGTTGTAACAACTATTTTTGGGTGCATTGGTTAGGGATGCGTCGTGTTATGTAAAAACCGACATGATGGTCTCACCAAATGGGCTTTCTGCTTCTGCTGTAACAGAAAGCCTGGAGCAGTGGTTCTCAACCTTCCTACTGCCGCGACCCTTTAATACAGCTCCTCATGTTGTGGTGACCCCCCATTTCATTGTGACAAATTGAACATAATTAAAGCATAGTGATTACTCACAAAAACAATATGTAATTCTACATGTGTTTTCCGATGGTCTTAGGCGACCCCTGTGAAAGGGTCGTTCGACCCCCAAAGGGGTCGCGACCCACAGGTTGAGAACCGCTGGCCTGGAGTGAAGCAGGGAGCCCCGAAGTAGGCCCATTCCAGGTGGAGTCGGGGCCTCGGTGCTGCTGGCAAGGACGTGGGCCCTTTCTGTCCAGCTGCCCCGAATGCTGCTTTTGTCCTGCATGTGGCCTCCCGGTCACAGGATGGCTGCCGCGCCTCCGGCATCACGTCTGCGTCCCAGGCAGCAGCCGGCCGGACAGAAGACAAGAGGGCGACAGAGGGCAGGAAGCCTGACGGGGTCTCCCCCTTCTCCGGAACTTTCTGGGAAGCTCCACGCAGCCCGTCACCCACACAGTCCTGTCCAGGCGGCGCCGCACAGCCCTGGGCAGCTGCACGGGACCGAGAAGCGGGCCTGAGGAGGGCGTGCAGCTGCGTGGACAGGAGAGCGGCTGCGGGTCAGGACTCAGGCCACGTGGATAATGGGGAGGTGACTGGGGCTGGCCCTGGGGTCCGGCAGACACCCCGTCACATCCCCTTTATGTTGAAGGCAAGGAAACTCCGCTGCTTGAAAATCCTGCTTTTAACGTGAATGCGGCCCTGCCCCTGCCCCTGGCCCCGACGGTCCACGCCTGGCTCCTCCTCCCCCGGCCCGACGGTCCACGCCTGGCTCCCCCTCCCCCGGCCCCGACGGTCCACACCTGGCTCCCCCTCCCCCGGCCCGACGGTCCATGCCTGGCTCCCCCTCCCGGCGGCCTCCCTGTAATTAACGCTGAGCCGCTGGAGCTGGCTGATTAGTTTTTTATTAAAATAACGACGCCTTCCAGGCAATCAGGGGGACTGCGTGGAACTCAGCAGTTTTCGCTTTATTTATGGGAACGCGGAGCAGTGGACAGCTCATTCCCGCCGCAAACACCAGGGTCGCGTCCTTGGGGTGAAATACTGCGGGGGCTGGTGGGAGGCGTGGCTGCCGGCTCTTCGGGCCATAAAACCCCAAAGTAATCACCATGCGCTTTAACGAGCTTCCGATCACCCTGTTTGGCGCCTCGGAGTCCCGGGGTCCCGCAGGCCGGGGATGTGCGGGCGCAGATGGCAGGCAGAGGCGACCCCCGGCGGCCGTGGGCAGTGCTGTGTCCTGATTGGGGAGCTCGCCACCCCCCCGGCCCCCTTCAGGACGCCAGTGCTGGGGCCCCACACGCCCTGCGACCAGGAGCATGGGGGGTGTTGGAGGGATGAGGCGGGGAGGCTTGTGCGTGCGGTCAGTGACTGCTGGCGACGGGCCTCGCGCTCATGGGGTCTCCGTCCGAGCTGTCCTGTCCAGGGTGGGACAGTGATCACAGCTGCTCCTCAGAGCTCCACCCGCACCTCGGCCTGTCCCTGCGAAGGCTGAGCAGCTCAGAGCAGGAAACTGCCGCGCAGTGGGCAGCCGTGCAGTGGGCAGTGGGCAGTGGGCAGTGGGCAGCCGTGCAGTGTGCAGTGGGCAGTGGGCAGCCGTGCAGTGGGCAGTGGGCAGCGTGGTGTGCTGTGCATGGAGCAGGAACCGGTTTCGCAGTTCATTTCCTGCTTTCACCGCACGGCCGTAGGGGACCAGTGGCCGTAGGGGACCAGTGGCCTTGGACCAGAGGACAAAGGTGACCCTGGGGCTGAGTGATGACCAGGCGGGGCCAGGCCACACCCACCTGGACCGACTGGGACAGAAACGCCGGCTGTTTGGGGCGTGTCCCTCGTCCCGAGTCTGACTTGCTCTGCCATCGCCCGCTGTCACGGCCGCCGGGGACATTGCCCCCTGCTCCCGCCGCCGCGGAACTCTCTCTGCCAATGTCCCCTTCCCAGCGAGGTGCCAGCCGGGGGGGGGGGGGCGGGGGGGTCGCCGGGCCCTGGCTGGGCCGCCTGGCAGAGGGGCTGCAGGCTCCAGGGATGAGTCAGAATACATTAGCATGCTAACCAGGCTGGAACCATCTGGAAGGAGGCACGCGTCATCCAAGAGCCACGCTGGTTCCAAAGCCCCATTAACACTTCAGGCTCACGCCTCCCGCCTCCCTGCCAGCCTGCAGGGGGTTGGGGGGGGGCTGGGGGGAGGCTCCTACAGCCCTGGAGCAGGCACGGCTCCCTGACGCTGCGGCCACTGTGGGGGGCGGGAGGGGAGGCCGCAGGGCGTGGGCCGGAGGGAGGGCGTGTGTCGGGACTTGTCTCCCCCTTAAAGGGGTTGTGCTGGCCACAGGGGAGGGCAGGGACCTCAGTCCCCAGGCCAGGAACTCACAGACAGACACATGCAGTCTCTCTCTCTCTCTCTCTCTCACACGTACACCCTCCCCCCCAATCCCCCTCCCCCTGACTCAAGCTGGCTTGTTGTGCTTGAACCGAGAGCGACTCAGAACAGACAGGGCGGCTGCGGCAGGGCCTGGGTCGCTGCAGAAACACTCAGGAACCCACATCCTAAACGCCCGCCCTCACCCGGTGTTGGCGCAAGACTCCTGCGTGGACCCAGCTCCAGCCGCTGTGACCTCGTCGGCTCCCCGGCCTCCCCGGCCTCCGTTTCTCCCTGGAATCGGGGTGATGACAGCACAGGTTCCTGTAGAGCTGTGGCGGGGCCCAAGGCCAGGACCCGGGGGCGCAGTGGCGGGACCCCGTCCGAGTGGAGGGCGGGGCCTGCTGAGCTGCCGGCTCCTCCCCTCCAGGCCCCTGGGCACCGGCTGACACGCGTGGGCTCTGGGGAGCGGGTGGGAAAATAAGACCAGTCTTGGTGGCCCCGGCCGGTGTGGCTCAGGGGACAGAGCGCCGGCCTGCAGGCCGAAGGGTCCTGGGTTCGATTCCGGTCAAGGGCATGGACCTCGGTTGCAGGCTCCTTCTGGCCGGGCCCTGGTCGGGGCTGTGCAGGAGGCACCCAGTCCATGTTTCTCTCTGTCTCTCCCTCTCTCTCCGAAACTCACTGCGAAGCATCCTCGGGGGAGGGTTAACAACAGGAAAGTCGTGGTTCCGCTGCTGGTCTGTGTGGACGCGGGAGGGGCCTGGGACCAGGAGCCACAGGACGAGGCGGCCTCCCGGGTGGGGCCTCGGTCAGAGCATCGCGAGGACGTGGTCCCCGGGGACGCGCAGAACCCGCAGGATCCCCGAGTTCTTAGGGGCACCACTCGGGGTGCTCTGCAGAGGCGGTGAGCTCCGTGTCCGGCTTCCTCCTCACCCACGTCCCCCCTGGTGCCGCCCGGCCCCGCGGGCCTGGCTGTTACTCTCGGCCGCTGTGCTGCGGGCACCCACGGGTGAGGCGGTCTGGGCTGCGGGCACCCAGGGGTGAGGCGGTCTGGGCTGCGGGCACCCAGGGGTGAGGCGGGTCTGGGCTGCGGGCACCCAGGGGTGAGGCGGTCTGGGCTGCGGGCACCCACGGGTGAGGCGGTCTGGGCTGCGGGCACCCAGGGGCGAGGCGGTCTGGGCTGCGGGCGGGGCTCTCAGGCGGAGCTGCGGAGGCCCGGGTCCCGGCGGGACCCACACCGCGAGGTCCCATGTGGCGCGGGCCCAGGGCTACACGTTAGCCGCCGGTTCCCGCACGTTCCTACCCATTCTCCATCAGAGGGCGCAGGGTCGGTTACTTGCTGCCGAGTCGGCGCTGAACGAGGGATCGGATCTTGAATTGGTCCTCGGACCAAATAGCTCGGTGTCCCTGTCACTTATCATTTATTTCACTATTGTTATTTTTAAATCCTCACCCAGGGATTGCTTCCCATTGATTTCTAGAGAGACGGAGAGACAGAGAGAAGCATCGATGGGCTGCCTCCTGCACACGCCCTGACCAGGGCCCCGGCCCAGGAGGAGCCTGCATCCGAGGTCCGTGCCCTTGACGGGAATCGAACCCGGGACCCTTCAGTCTGCAGGCCGACGCTCTATCCACTGAGCACACCGGCCAGGGCACCTCTGTGCCCCCACTTTGCCTGGTAGGAGCCTCTACCAACACCTCTCACCGTGCGTGTTTGCCGAGCGCCCAGCCGCCGCCTCACCCAGGTGCGTGGCGGAGCCCACCTGGCGGGAGCCCGGCCCGCGGTGGTTGTCCCCAAACGGCGGCGTGTGTACCGCCCGCAGGCGCGCGGGCATCTGTTGTTTACGCCGCGCCGGCTTGGCGAGCTGCTGGCGCCTGACTCCCGCCAGTGTTTGTATTCTTCTGGAGGCGAAGCCGACGCCGACAATGAAGCTTTCAAACAGCTTTGTCGCGACGGGAGCCACACACAGAGAGGCCACGCGTTTAACGTGGTGATCGGGTGCGTGGTGACAGGACGCACTTGTGAAACCACCGCCCTGACCCAGAGCGTGAACCGGCCCACCGCCCAGGCGTCTCCCTGGCCCTGGCCCCTCTCTGTCCTGGTCACCTCTGTCCCTGGTCACCTCTGTCCCTGGTCACCTCTGTCCCTGGTCATCCCTGTCCCTGGTCACCTCTGTCCCTGGTCATCCCTGTCCCTGGTCACCTCTGTCCCTGGTCACCTCTGTCCCTGGCCCCTCTCTGTCCCTGGTCACCTCTGTCCCTGGCCCCTCTCTGTCCCTGGTCACCTCTGTCCCTGGTCAGCTCTGTCCCTGGTCACCTCTGTCCCTGGTCATCTCCGGCCCTGGTCACCTTTCTGTCCCTGGCCATCTCTGTCACTGGTCACCTCTGTCCCTAGTCACCTCTGTCCCTGGCCATCTCTGTCCCTGGTCACCTCTGTCCCTGGTCATCTCTGTCCCTGGTCACCTCTGTCCCTGGCCATCTCTGTCCCTGGTCATCTCTGTCCCTGGCCATCTCTGTCCCTGGTCATCTCTGTCCCTGGTCATCTCTGTCCCTGGTCACCTCTCTGTCCCTGGTCACCTCTGTCCCTGGTCACCTCTGTCCCTGGTCATCTCTGTCCCTGGTCACCTCTGTCCCTGGTCATCTCTGTCCCTGGTCACCTCTGTCCCTGGTCACCTCTGTCCCTGGTCATCTCTGTCCCTGGTCATCTGTGTCCTGCCTGTCCCCTTCTCCCGCCCCCGGAAACACCGTCTCCTGTCCATCACCACAGGTAAGTTTGCGGCTCTGGAATCTGATACAAATAGAGTCGCAACACGTGTCTGTCCCCTCTGGTGTGTGACTCCTTCACTCAGAATAACTATGTTGAGGGCCCGTCCCGTCGAAGCTTCCCCCAGCGGCCCCTCGTCCTCGTCGCCGCGGCCCCGGTGCGGGCAGGGAGGGACTCAGCCCTTTACCTGCGGGGGGGGGGGGTCCTCACTGTCCCGGCTCAGACAGACAGAGCCGCTGGCCACATGGACGGGCCGGCCGGTGGCGTCCGCTTCTCTTCTGCCGGCAAATGCGCAGGAGCGAGTGGCTGGGGCGCGGGGCTTCCCTAACGATGTGTTTTATATATAAACACACACACACACGCGCACACACGCGTGCGCACACACACACGCACACACGCACACACACACGCACACACGCACACACATACACACGCACACGCACACACACGCGCACACACGCGTGCGCACACGCACACGCACACACGCGCACACGCGCGCACACGCGCACACACGCACACACACGCACGCGCACACACACACACATGCACACACACACATTATTTCAGAGACGAAGGGGGAGGGAGAGAGAGATACAAACATCAGGACGAGAGAGAACCATGGACCGGCTGCCTCCTGCACGCCCCCCACTGGGGATCGAGCCCACAGCCCGGGCCTGTGCCCTGACCGGGGACCGGGGACCGAGCCGTGACCTCCTGGTTCGTAGGTCGACGCTCAGCCTCTGAGCCACGCTGGGCTGTTTAACGTTTAAGAAACTGCTCTGAGTTCGGCCGGATTCCAGAGCTCACCCGGTGGGGGCGCCCTCGCCCGGTGTCTGGCCCCCGCCCGCCCGGCCTTCCTCCCAGGCTGCAGCGGCACCTCCTCGCGGCTTCAACCTGCATCTCCACGGTGGAAGGGACGCTGTAGACCTTTCCCGGTGCTGCTTCAGCCCTCGAACGTCGTCTGAGGTTGCACGTCTGTCCACACCTCTCTCCTCGACCGCTCACTGGGCTGGGCAAATGCAAGCACACGGGAGGCGACAAGCCGGCAGCCCGCGAACCTGCGGCCACACCAGCTGGAGGCGGCCTCCCCCCAGGAACCGGCAGGAAGGGAAGTCAGTGCAGGGACACGGGACCTCCACATGGAAGCGACGCAGCCGGTGAGACACTGAGATCGACTGCGAGGCCAGACTGACCGCAGGGCAGGTTCCAGAACAAAGGCCGGAGCCGGCGGAGAGAGGGCGTTTCACGCTGGCCGGGTGCCGTCAATCAGGAGGACACAACCATGCCCCTTGGCGGGCGTGCCCAGTGGTCAGAGCGGCGGCCCGCACGCCAAGGGGTCTCAGGTTCCATTCCTGGTCGAGGGCACGTCCCTGGGTCGCAGGCTGGACCCCGGCCCTGGTCGGGGCGCCTGAGGGAGGCAACCCATCCATGTGTCTCTCTCTCTCCCTCCCCCTCCCTTCCACTCTCTCTAGAAAGCAACGGGAATGAACAACAATAAAAAAATGTGTGTTTTTTTCTGGTTTCTTAAGGTGAAAAATAAGGTAGTTGACTTGAGACTGTTTTCCTTTCACGACACACAACACACGTTTTGCTGTTGTTCATCCCCACCCCAGGATTTTTTTCCCATCGACTGATTTTGAGGAAGTGGAGGGAGGGAGAAGGGGAAGGGCAGGGAGAGAGAGAGAGAGACATCGATGACAGAGACATTGATGGATTGGTTTCCTTCCACAAACGCGCCAATCAGGGTCGGGGATCGAACCTGCAACCCAGGGCCGTGCCCTTGACTGGAATCGAACCGCAACCCTTCGGCTGAGGCTCTAACGGCAGAGCCACAGGCAAGGCTCTAACCACATTTTCACACAATGGATCCATTTACAACAGCACACGAGCAGCAGGAAGTAGTCGGGGACGCGGGGAGGCTAAACACTGGAAACAAGGAGACTGTCACAGCAGACGCAGGAGAGACCCCACACCCTTCCTCAGAGTGTCAGTGACCCAGGACCGGAGGGAGAGGTCACCGGCAAAGGCACGGACAAGGCCACGCCGCTGACATCACGCCGAGAGCTGCGTGCTGGGCGCTGCAGCCAGGGGCAGACGGCGCCACTCTCCCACTTGCCGCGCAGCCAGGCAAGTAAAAGAAGTAAATGCCCTGGTGTGGCTCAGTGGATAGAGCATCGGCCTGCAGACTAAAGGGTCCCGGGTTCGATTCCGGTCAAGGGCACATGCCCAGGTTGTGGCTTGATCCCCAGTGGGGGGTGTGCAGGAGGCAGCTGATCAATGGTTCTCTCTCATCACTGATGTTTCTCCCTCTCCCTTCCTCTCTGACATCAATAAAAATATATTTAAAAAAAGAAAGAAAAAGCGTCCAGATGGGAAAGGGAGCAATAACCTTGTATCTGCAGGCGCGATCATCGCTCCACGGGACCGACAGAAACACTGACCAGCACGTGCGCCGCGAGGGGGAGGGAGACACAGAAACACAAATCAATTGTCCTCGTGCGCGAACGCAATCAGAAGAGACATAACGACGCCATTTGTGATGTAGAAACAGAGTAAGTACTTAGAGAGAAATACGGCTTCGCACCAACTGCAACGTCGGCTCAGATGCACGGACCCGAACGGACGGATGACGGCGCGGGGCAAACGCGCAAGGTCTTAGGCTGCTCCTTCCCCTAAGTTGGTCTGCAGATTCCACACAATCTCTGCCCAAATCCCGGCCCAAATCCCGGTCCAAATCCTGGCCCAAATCCCGGCCCAAATCCCCGCCCAAATCCCGGCCCAAATCCCCACTCAATCCCGGCCCAAATCCCGGCCCAAATCCCGGCCCAAATCCCCGCTCCAATCCCAGGAAGACTCTCCCCCCCCAACGCAGCCTGCGCGCTGCTGCCGGGAGCTCCGGGCGGCTCAGTGGGCAGCTCCGTGATGCTCTTTCTCCTCTGACTTCCTCCCGGTCGGCACCGCCCACCGCTCTGTGGGTGATGTCACTGCGCGGCCGCAGGGCCGAGCCACCCACCCGCCCGCCTGCAGGGTGTTGGGCCGGTTCCGTCCGGCCTTGAGCGTCAGCCTCCTGCAGGGATCTGCGTGCGGTCGCTGCATTTCTCTTGGGAAGGTGCCCGGAGAGTAAGCCGGTTGGGAGGGGGGGGTGCCACCGGGATGGGACCGCCCCGCCCGCCCGCCCGCCGCCCGCTGTGGCCGCCCGCGTGGGTCAGTCTGGGGTCTCAGGGCCGCCTGGCCCCCTGCCACCTGGGACGGTGCTGTCTTTCTCACAGGCCCCCCGCCTGCGGCTCCCCACAAGCGCTCGGCCGGGAGGCTCTGCCCTCCATGCGGCCTCTCTGCCCGTCGCCACGGCCACTCCTGACCAAGAGCCAGAGTCCCCCCGAGTCCCAGGATGAGGCCGAGGCAGGGCTGGAGGCCAGGGCAGGGGAGAGGTGGTGTGGGGTGTCCATGGGGGGGACTGTCCATTTGGGGGCTGGGGCCCCCCTGCCACAGCCACTCACCACCCCCCTCTCGGGCGCCGCTGCCTCCCCGCCATGACCTCAGGGTTTGAGGGCACCTGGTCCTCCCGGCTCCCGGCTCCCACACTCGAGAGGAGACCCCTGGATCACCTGGGGGAGCCCCACACCCCGGGACGAGCGTCCCTATGAGAAACAGCTGGAGGAGAAACCGGCGGCTCAGGGAGTGACATGGCCACGAGCCCAGGACGCCTGAGCCGAGGCTGGAGGCCGAGGGGTCTCCCGGGCACCTTCTGAGGGAGGGTCCTGCCGACACCTTCGGGGTTTAGGCCCGGAACTGAGAGGTACCTGTGTGTTCGAAGCTCATTAGTTTCGACTGCCCCAGGGGCTGGCACCGAGCGGCACTGGGTCCCAGCGCCTGTGGGCCCGGCCTGGCGGCCACAGCTTCTCCCCCAGGTCACGGTCAGGGGACTTCGGTGGGGACTTCGCTGCCCTGGGGGCCAAGGAAGCTCCCAGGCTGCCTTCTGGGTCCCGAGGTCCAGTGAGCTGCCTGGGATTGTCCTGGATCCCGGGAGGTTGTGGCTGTGTGCACAGCACCCCAGGAAGGCCCATGGCCCAGTCCCCCGCGTGGCCCTGCTCACTGTGGCTGCCACCTGAGATGCCACTCTGCCTCCCACACTGCCCTCCACGCTGCCCTCCACGCTGCCCTCCACATTGCCTCCCACACTGCCCTCCACGCTGCCCTCCACGCTGTCTCCCACACTGCCCTCCACGCTGCCCCCCACGCTGCCCTCCACGCTGCCCCCCACGCTGCCCTCCACGCTGCCCCCCACGCTGCCCTCCACGCTGCCCCCCACGCTGCCCCCCACGCTGCCCTCCACGCTGCCCCCCACGCTGCCCCCCACGCTGCCCTCCACGCTGCCCCCCACGCTGCCCTCCACGCTGCCCCCCACGCTGCCCTCCACGCTGCCCCCACGCTGCCCTCCACGCTGCCCCCCACGCTGCCCTCCACGCTGCCCCCCACGCTGCCTCCCACGCTGGCTGCCACGCTGCCCCCCACGCTGCCCCCCACGCTGCCCTCCACGCTGCCCCCCACATTGCCCCCACGCTGCCCCCCACGCTGTCTCCCACGCTGCCCCCCACGCTGCCCCCCACGCTGGCTGCCACGCTGGCTTTCGAGCCTGTTTGTTTGTTTTCCGAGGGACTCAGCGCCTGAACCAACAGCTTGGAGCAGTTTGGGCGTCTTGTTGTGGTGCTTGGTACCCAGCCGCCTGCCAAGGAAAGGCTGCCACAGCGGAGCTGCGCCAGGAGGGGTCACGGGAAGGAGGGACGGGCGCCCAGCCCTGCAGCCCGCCGGCCCCACGGGGCACATCCTGAACCTCTGGCCCCCAGCCGCCTGGGGACTGCGGCCCCTGAGCAGCAGGCGGAGACCCAGGCCTGGCCGGTGCCTGTCCACTGGGCTCAGGGGGTCTGTCCTCGGGCAGGAGGGCTGAGTCAGAGCCGGCCTTTGAGAAAGTGGCCTGGTCACTGGTCGGTGTGGCTCAGTGGATAGAGCGTCGGCCTGCGGACTGGGGGTCCCGGGTTCGATTCCGGTCAAGGGCATGTACCTGGGTTGCGGGCCCATCCCCAGTAGGAGGTGTGCCGGAGGCGGCTGATCGATGTTTCTCCCATCCAAGTACTAACCAGGCCCGACCCTGCTTGGCTTCCGAGGTCAGACGAGATCCGGCGCGTTCAGGGTGGTGTGGCCGTAGACGATCGATGTTTCTAGCTCTCTGTCCCTCTCCCTGCCTCTCTGTAAAAAGTGAATAAAATGTTTATAAAAAGAGAGAGAGAGAAAGGGGCCTGGTCACTGGGCTGAGAGGAGCTGGTTGGTGGTCCTGGGGGGCGGGGCCACTAAGGCAGCCAATCAGAGGGCCCCGCAGACCAGGGTCGGTGGCCACCAGAACCCGGGAATAGGCGGGGTCTCTTTCCAGCCAATCGGACAGGCCCATGCAAATGAGGGCTTGTGAGGTCATCTGTTTGAGGTGGGCGCTGACACTCCCCCCCCCGCCCCCCCCCCCCCCCCCCGTGGGGCCACGCCCTCTCCATGCGGCTCCGGAAGCAGCTCTGCCCGCAGCCTCGGGGACCCCCCCCCCCCCGGCCCCCCCCCCCCCGCCCCCCCCCCCAGCCAGCGGCATCGCCCAGGGCAGCTCCAGCGCGGCCGCCACGGAGCCTGTGCTCTGCCCGGCTTCCCTCGGCGCCCGCCGCGGCCCCTGCACCCGCCTCCCCCCGTGGGTTCCAGGACTCGCACCTCCCACGTGTCCGCTTCTCGGTGTGTCTCCCTTCCGCCCCCACATCCTCTGTGTCCATCCTGCTGCTCTCCTTACAATTGCCCCCCCCCCCCCCCGCCCCTCTCCCTGGGACCCAGGGTCATCGATTCAACCCCACTTCCTCCCTTGCCCTCCCCTCCCCTCCCGGCCCCAGGGGCACTTGGTGCATCCACAGTGCTGTGCAACCACCACCTTTATCGAGCTCCGAAGCAGCACCCTGGCCTGTAAAGAGCCCCCCACTGAGCCCCCCAGCCCCCGGCACCCTGACTCGCTCCATGCCTGGGGTCGCCTGCACAGGCACACCCGTGGCCTCACCCGCGTGGGCTTCCTGCGGCACTGTCATCAGCGGCACCTTCTCGGGTTTGGGGTGTCGCAGGCGTCAGGGCCTCCTTCCTTCCTGTGGCTGATCCCGCTCCCGTGGGAGGGGCCTCGGCCTGGGGGCTCATTGTCTGCCAGCGGCCATTCAGCCCAGGGGGAGCCGTTTTCTTTAAAAAAAATATCTTTATTGATGTCAGAGAGGAAGGGAGGGGGAGAGAGGTAGAAACATCAAGGATGAGAGAGAATCATGGATCGGCTGCCTCCTGCACGCCCCCCCACTGGGGATCGAGCCCGCAAACTGGGCCTGTGCCCTGACCGGGAATGGAACTGTGACCTCCTGGTTCATAGGTCGGTGCTCAACCCCTGAGCCACGCCGGCCGGGCCAGAGGGAGCTTCTGAAACCACGTTGGTTGAAGTCTCCGCTGCTTGGAACCTTCCAGGGCTTAGCAAGAACCATGAGGTCTTGTGTGGGCAGCCCTGGGACCCAGGGTCCCCCCACAGCCCCGCACCCCCGGCTCCCGGGCTCCCCGCGCCGCCGGCCGGCTCCCTAGTCCTGTGGTCACCGGCTCAGTGCTGCCCCAGCTGCCCACACGCCCGCTCACAGCCCCGTGCCCCTCGCCCATCCCTCTGCCGGGCTTGGCTCAGCCTCTGGGTCCCCATCAGAAAGTCACCTCCAGGAAGGCCTGCCCTCCTTCCTCTCGGCCGTGCCGCCCCCGCCACCAGGCCGACCGGGGGCCCATAAAGCCCAGCGCCACGCCCGCCCTGCAGCCTGGAGCTCACGGAGGGCACCGCCTCTCCTGGTGCCTCTCTCTCCCTGCGGGGCCTGGCACTGCGCTGGCTCCCACCTGCCCCGTGGGTCCTGGAGTGAGCGCGGAGCGCAGGGGGCGCGTGGCAGCGCCGCGCTCGCCTGGCAGCGGGTCCAGGCTGGCATCTGGTGTAAACTCGCAAGCGTGCCTCCAGCTGGCCCCTGCACGGCGTTGGCCTACACCCGCTCCAAAAATATGACATATTTTTATTTTTAAAAAAATCGATAAATCATTTGTGGGGCTGTTGCCAGCAATTCACAGCAGAATTAACCCTTCTCTGCCCAGAGGGCCATGTGCCCGGCCCCCGTCTCCAGTCCTGCCTCCCCGTCCTGGGGCAGGTGCGTGGGGGGCAGGCTGGCCTCCGGGCAGGAGGCGATGGGCTGGGTTTCAGGGTGACCATGGCCGAGGTCCTGCCCACGGAGGTGCTGTCCGTCCCCCGTCTTTTCAACCTGCAAGACTGCACCTGCTCTCCCCCTCCCACCCCCGGAGGCCTTCCAGAACATTCCTCCTGGGCCTGAGCGACCTTGGGCTCTGCGTATCTGGCACATCCAAGATGTTTGCCCTGCGTGCGAGGCCACGAGGACTTGCAGGGTTTCCTTTGGCTGCACCGCCCCCCCCCCCCGGGTCTGGCGGGGTGTCGAGGCCCTGTGCCAACCAGAGATGGAGCAGGTGCCCACCACGCCGGCTCCAGTGAGCCGCCTGGAGGGGCAGCATTCCCGTGGAAGTGGCCTGGCCCCAACCACCGGTTTTGGCTTTGAAACCGGCCGATGTTTTGGCAGCAGACCCGCCCCCGACGCTGTCTCTCGGCTGTTTCCATCTGTGTCGCCCGTGCATATGCCGCCTCCAGGACGCCTCCACCTCGGAGGCCCGTCCCGTCCTGGGTTCAGGTGCAGCCCTCGTCACCGGGTGAGGACGGCCAAGCCTCCCAGCCGGCGCCCTGTCCCAGCGCCCCCAACGCCGTGGCCCTGCCCTGACTTGGCGTCCAAGGCCCCGCCTGCTCCTGGCCCACAGGGGCTGCCTCCCCCACTGCCACACCTTCACCCCGTCCAGCCTGGGCCGTGATTTCTTTCCTTTCCTTTCCTTTTATTTTATTTTATATTTTTTATTGGTTTCAGAGAGAAGGGAGGGAGAGGGAGGGAGAGAGAGAGAGAGAGAGGTCAATGATGAGAGAATCATCGATTGGCTGCCTCCTGCTTGTTTCACACTGGGGATCGAGCCCGAAACCCAGGCATGTGCCCTGACCAGGAATCGAACCTTGACCTCTTGGTTCATAGATCGATGCTTAACCATTGAGCCACGTCGGCCAGGGGGGAGGAGTGCAGCCGAGAGAGTCGAAGGGCGGGGGAGAGATAGAGAGAGAAACATCGGTGTGAGAGAGATACATCAAGGTCGCGGCCAGGGATGTGCCCGCAACCGAGGTACATGCCCTTGACTGGGAATCAACCCTGGGACCCTTCAGTCCGCTGGCCGACGCTCTACCCATGGAGCCGAACCAGCGAGGGTGTTAAAACAAACATGGTCATTAAACAGCAACACCTTCAGCTGCACCGAGTCCCTTGGGGGCGGCCACGGCTGCCTTCGCTCTGTGATGTGCACGCGGCAGAGCAAAGGGCCTGACGGCGGCCGGCCGGCCTCTGGGACCCAGCCCAGCCGCACGTGCATGTGTCCACCGCAAGCAGCAGACACGCCCTTGCGCCAGGCTGTGGGCTGCACTTGGGGCGCTCCCAGCCCCGGCGGGGTGCTGGGGAGCCGGGAGCCCCCCGTGATGACCGCACGGGGCCGGAGTGGGTGGGGGCTGAGGGGCGGGTGGGGCCTGGCAAGGCCGCCTCGGGCTGGGCCGCGCCTTCCCTCCACACAGCCTGTTGGCAGCGAGGCACCCGCTGGCGTCTTGGCCGGGCCCGAGGCCGCCGGTGCCAGGCGCCAGCTCAGAGCCAGGCGCCCCTGGCAAGCCCCACAGGACACATTGCGCAGGGAACAGGCGGGCGGCAGCCTTCCCAGACGCCTCTGCTGCCAGCGGACGGTGCTGGAATGCGGGCGTCTCCCGCTGGTCACGGCCCCGGGGCCGGCTGTGAAGCAGCCTCGGGGCCCCCCCCCCCGAGATGTCCCCTCCGAGGGGCGGCCCTCTGCCTGCCCTCCACCCCCGGAGCCCCTGCCATCTGTCCGTGACCGGAGGGAGAAGCCCTGCGTCGGAACCATAATGCGATCGCTCCTGCGATTTGTCACATTCGGAGGAGCCGGCAGACAGGAAAGGAAGTCGTTTGATTCTATTATGTGGGAATTAGCTCGCAGCCCAGGCTGTTCCTTGTTAGAGCAATTTCTCTCCATTTGTTTCGGGAGAAAATTGCCTGTGCGTCTTCATCTGGCCCCGCGGCTGCCGGCAGCCAGGAGGGGGGGGGGCTGCGCCCGACCTGGCGGCCAGGGGCTCACAGGCCCGCCCGCCCGCCCGCCCACCCTCGGGCTCTCACCATGGCTCCCCGAGGGCCAGGGCGGTCCCTGGCAGGACGGGCCCAGCCAGGCTCCCAGTGCAGACAGCGCAGTGGGGGGGCTGGGGGGGAACTGTGCCTGAGCCACACCTGGGCCGGTCAGGGGTGCTGGAGGTGACGCCGGAAGGGCAGGGACTCCAGGAGGAGGGACCGGCTGGAGAAGGTCAGAGGTGGGGTGAGACCTAGAAGTGGGGGCCCCTCTGCATCTGAGGTCCTTTGGGGGGCCCGCAGCGGGCACGGCAGGGGGCGTGCCATCTAGGGAGTGGGCTGCTGCAGGTCACTGCCCTCGCCCAGCCCTCCTGTGGCCACCCAGCGGGGGGCGCTCTGCCGTGGCCCCAGCTGTGGGGAGGCGGCCTCCTCCGGATTCTGGCTCAGAGCAGAGGCCAGTGCCACTGAGGCCCTGAGTTCACACTCAGATCCCGCCGACTCCGGGCTGCCCCCCAGGTGCGGCCGGCAAAGGCATGAGGTGCAGCTGAGCTGTGGGGGTCGGGTGGGCGTGTGGGGGTCCGAGTCCCCCATGTGCCTGCCCCTGCCCCTGCCCCTGCCCCCGGGAGGGCACCCTTCCATGCTGCTGCCACACCCTTTGTTGGGTGGCCTTGTTTTTATGAAACAAACGTTACGGAAGGTGCAGCGCGCAGATCATCAGGGTGCGATTCCCAAATACAGGCCGGTGACCAGCTCCCTCCGCGGGGCCGCCTCCGCCTCCCGGGAGGGGGCGGCCGCCCAGGAAGCGGGTCACACGGATGGAACCGCACGGCACTGTCCTCCCGCCCCGGCTCCACCCTCAGCCCGATTTCTGCGATTTACCTGCGGACTTGGCCCTTCTTTCCTGTGGAGAGGTGCTCCGCCACGGGACCCCGCGAAGGGCACCCATGGCTGTTCACGTGCCCGGGTGGTTCCAGGTGCTCAGGCCCCGGGTGGTTCCAGGTGCTCAGGCCCCGGGTGGTTCCAGGTGCTCAGGCCCCGGGTTGGTTCCAGGTGCTCAGGCCCCGGATGGTTCCAGGTGCTCAGGCCCCGGGGATGGTGTCCGGGTGCTGAGGCCCGGATGGTTCCAGGTGCTCAGGCCCCGGATGGTTCCAGGTGCTCAGGCCCAGGATGGTGTCCGGGTGCTCACTCCCTGGGATGGTTCCAGGTGCTCAGGCCCCGGGATGGTGTCCAGGTGCTCAGGCCCGGGATGGTTCCAGGTGCTCAGGCCCCGGGATGGTGTCCGGGTGCTCACTCCCCGGGATGGTTCCGGGTGCTGAGGCCCGGATGGTTCCAGGTGCTCAGGCCCCGGATGGTTCCAGGTGCTCAGGCCCCAGGATGGTGTCCGGGTGCTCACTCCCTGGGGATGGTTCCAGGTGCTCAGGCCCCGGGATGGTTCCAGGTGCTCAGGCCCCCGGGATGGTTCCGGGTGCTCAGGCCCCGGGGATGGTTCCGGTGCTCAGGCCCCGGGGATGGTTCCAGATGCTCAGGCCCCGGGATGGTGTCTGGGTGTTTGCTTGTGGGAACAGAGCTGCAGCAAACATTCCGGTGCAGGTGTTTGGAGGGAACCGTGTCCTCATTTCTTTTGGGGAAACACCCGGGTGAGGTGCTGGGTCCCCCTGGCGGGTGTCATGTGAGGTCACAGCTTTCCCAGGGGCCTCGCGGGCAGTGTGGGCCGCGGTCAGCCCTGGTGACGGGTGACGGCCAAGAGCGAGTCCCCGTGCTCAGCGGCCACGTGTGCACCTTCCCTCCTGAGGCGTCCGCTTGTTTGCATGGGGGGTGGGGCAGGAACGGGATCCCCCAGGACCCCACCCCCGTCCAGCAGCTTTGTTGAGAGGAGGACACGCCGCACTCTGCCAGTTTAAGGTCGGTGTCGCCCAGAGGCCCGACTGACCTTATTGTGAAATGATCACCCCAACGTTCCGTTGACAGCAGCCCCCCCCTCCTTGACGGGCTTTCGGGGCACTCTCTCAGCCTCTCCCGTGAGCGCAGCGAGGCAGCCCCAGCCTCCGCACAGGCAGCCAGGCTCTCGGCGCTCAGGGGCGCATCTCCACGGCCGCACCTCCTCCATCCTGTGCCCAGGCCCCTCTAGAACATTCCCACCCACTCTTGGCTGGGGCCGGAAAGGGATCCCACAGGACCCCACACCCTGGCACCCCTGAGCGGCCGCACCCAGCCCCCGCCTGGCTTCTGCCCGGGGGTTTGGTTCCATGAGGACAAAGACCCTCAGAACTCGGCAGACCCGTTCCCATCTGTTGCTATGGTTACGAGGAGGGAACAATTTCCTGTGCGGTATCTTGCGATCGGGCCTGCCGGATGCGGGGTCAGATCAGGAGACGATGCCGCTGCTCTGGCTGCTGGGCTGCGTGTGCCGGCAACGGGCCGCCCGCCTGGTCAGAGACGGTCGGGCCTCACCAAGCAGGTCAGGCGTCACTTCGCGGGCTCTGTTCGGGGCCAAGGAGGTCAAGTGGCCTGCGGCCGGGTGCAGAGGCGGGAGTGAGCCCGTCAGCAAACCCGCCAGGACAGGCGTCCCCTACGCATGGACCTGGGGGGCCACTCTCCCCACCGGCGGCCGATAGCAGGGACCCGGTGTCTGGGGGAGGCAGGGGCGCCCCAGGACTCCAGGGCACACAGGCCACAGGATCATCCTGCTCTCAGCCCTCGGACCTCCTGACCGGGAGAGGGTCCTGCCTCGCTCCCGGGCACAGCCCTGCAGGCGGCGGGGCGGGCCTGGCGGTGCCTGCAGTGGTCAGCGGGTCTCTGCGCTTCCTCTCTGGACCCAGGACCCCTGGGACCCGAGGCCAGGCCGTCCTCCTCCATCGGGGGTGGGGCGTGAGTGCCAGGCACCTCGAGGGTTGGGGTCTGAGAGCCCGAAGGATGGGGTGCCCCCATGGAGGGGTCCTGGTGGCGGGCGGTGCGGAGGGCACGCTCGGAGCCTGTCCTGGATGTGGAACCTGAGGGGCCCTCGGCCCGGGGGTGTTGAGCGGCAGCGGGCCCCCCTCCTGCGTCTGGACGAGGCTGTTGGCCTGGCCCACCCTGATGGACCGGTGCAGAGAGCAGGCCGGGCGCGGAAGGACCCCTGTAAGGGGCGGCGTCGCGTCCCAGCACCCGGGCTTGGGGGGAACCTCGCCTTCCTTCTCCACGGCGGGGTCCCCCACCCCCTCCCGCACCCTCTCCTTTCTCACTGTAGTGACATCTGGAATCCGGAAGGCGATACAGGTGAGTATAGATGCGTGCTGGAGCCGGCAGCCTGAGGACAGCGCGCACAGCGCCCTCCCGCTCTCAGCAGGTCTTAAAGCGGCTTTCGCCCGCGAGCTGATTCGTTGACCAAATCCGCCGCTGAAAATCCTGAAGCCCGTGTCCTCCGCGCCCTCCTGATTGATGGGCCGCAGGGAGGCCCGTGTCTCTGGCTTGTTTTTTTAAGGGAGATCTACAGGGAGGAGGCGCCACCGCGCTCACCCAGCCCCGTGGCCGGAAGGTAGGGGGGCAGAGGGGCAGGCTCTAGCCGGGGCCCTATCTTCCTCCCCGGGTTCAGGGTTCGGTCTCCCCAGCAGGAGGAGGCCCGGAGGTGTGTCCCCAGGAGGGGGGCAGGGGAGAGGGGCCTGGTATCCGTTCTGGGGAGCAGTTGGCAGGGCCAGGCTGCCTGCAGGGCCTCCAGGAGACCGGGGGCGCCCCGCCTCCCCCGCCCCCCCTCCCCCCCGGGGCTCACTGGCTGTCCCGAGCGGGCTCAGATGGCACGTTATTCCTCAGGTCTGGTGAGGCCAACAGACCAGGCGCTGACACCCCAGAAAGACAGTTTGTGCTCAGAGACCCAGGAGCAGGGGACACGCAGGGCCCCACGGGAGGCAGCAGGGTGGGTCCCAGGCAGAGCGAGGGGTGAGCCGTGGTCCAGAGCCGGGTCCCCCGGGACACTCCGCTGGGGCTGCTGAGTGGCCGCAGCCTCGCCCACGCCCAGTGCACGCCCGCGCCCAGCCCCTGCCCAGCCCCCGCCCAGCCCCTGCCCAGCCCCTGCCCAGCCCCCGCCCAGCCCCTGCCCAGCCCCCGCCCAGCCCCTGCCCAGCCCCTGCCCAGCCCCCTCCAACCTGAGGGCGGGCGAGTGTGGTTCCTCTGAATCCTGGGCTCAGGTCACCTGCGGGCCCTGAGTCCAGCAAGCCAGGGACACGGGCAGCTCGGGACACGAGGTCAGTCCCCGGCGCCCCGAGCACGCCTGGCCCCCAGGGCCCTGGGTCAGGGGCGGGGTTCCCTCGGGACGGGCGGGGAGCCTGTGGGCCAAAGCTGAAGTCCGGTGTCGGAGTGGCCACCCAAGGGGCCGGGAGCGGGGCAGCCATCCCCCGCGTCCAAGCTCCTGGGGGGTCACTTCCGGGCACTCTGGCCCATGGCAGGGGCAGCAGGAGGCCTGGCATCTGGCAAAGGATGGTGGGTGCTGGCAGTCGAAGCTCGGGGTGTGCTGGGGGAGACCGGTGGCCTGTGGGGGTTCCTCCCCGTACGGCAGGGGCAGCCCGGACCAGCCACCCCTGACCGAGGACCCCCCCCAGGGAGCCCAGACCCTGTGCCAGCCTTGTCTCCATGTTAATTACTGTCTCATTTTAAACCCTAACTATATAACAAGTGTCACACTAAAAACCATTATTAATTTTAAGCCTTTGCAATAATAGCATTTCATTACATTTTGATGACTTTATAACCATGATTTTTTACTATTTGTCCCATGTTATTTTATGACGGCGCAGTGAGAGTTTTAATGTCTAATTACAGCGCCGGGTGATCATTAAACGCGCCTGATGCACGCGTGTGCGGCCGGGCCCGGGAGCGCCGACAGGCCTGGGGGGGCGTCCCTCTGCGCGGCCGACGGAGGTGTCCTTGCCCAGCTGGACACACTGCATCTCCAGGGCACTGTGAGCTGGACCTGGACACGGCCTGGGCTCCAGGTGCTGGTCCTGGGGTGGTGCACCCTCTGGGGTCCTTGGCTCCAAGCAGCTCCCTCTTCCCTTGGCCATTCCCTACAGGGGTGACAGGCCTCCCGCCTCCAGACAGGGCTCCAACCCCACAGGGAAGGCTGCTGGGCCTCAGGCCTGGACACCAGGACTGAGAGAACACCTGGACTGCGGGACACCTGGCCTGGGGGACACCTGGACTGAGAGAACACCTGGCCTGGGGAACACCTGGATGGGGGGACACCTGGACAGGGGACACCTGGTCTGAGAGAACACATGGACGGGGGGACACCTGGATGGGGGGACACCTGGACTGGGACCCCGCGGCGTCTCCTGCTTCCCGGACCATGTGCAGGACCTCGGGTGGGGGTTCTGTCCCCCTGGTCTTTCAGGGCCCCAGGAAGAGGCTAAAACAACATTCACCGTACATCTCTGAGCCTCAGTTCCCTCATCTGTAAAATGGGATCCCGCTATTTCATGTTGCCTAGGAGTGTTTTTTATAAAACTGTGGAATTCCACGGTTTTTAGTGTTATTTGCAGAGGCGTGCAATCGAACCATCACCATAATCTAATTTTGGAACGTTCTCCTCACCCAAAGAGAAACCCCGTATCCACCATCATCGCCCCCGCCCCCGCCCCGTGCCTGGCAACCTCTGCCTGCGCGCTGTCCCTCGCCGTTGCCTCTGCGACACGCTCCCGACAGCAGGAGCCATGTACCGCGTGGCCTTTTGTGACTGGCGTCTTCCACACACACACGTCTTCGACCCATGTCCTGGTGCATCAGCTCCCGTCCTCTGGGTGGGAATGACGTCCCCTGCTGTCTCGTTCTTGTTGACGGCCTGCCCCCTTTGGCCGCTGTGCCTAGTGCTCCGCGGACTTCGTGTTCCCTTTTCCGCAGGAACTCGGCGTCCGTCTCGGGCCGAGTGCTGGCACGTGGAGCGGCAGCTGCGCCTGGCTTTCAGGAGTTGCTTGTCTGCTTTTTCGTTTGATTTTGTTTTTTGTTAGTCCTCGCCCGGACATGCTTCTATTGATTTTTAGGGAGAGTGGGAGAGAGAGGGAAAGACAGAGAGAAACATCGATGGGAGAGACACGTATCGACTGGTTGCCTCCTGCATGCGCCCCAACCAGGGCCCAGGCTGGGGAGGAGCCTGCAATCGAGGTACATGCCCTTGACCGGAATCAAACCCGGGACCCTTTGGTCTGCAGGCTGCCGCTCTGTCCACTGAGCCACACTGGCCAGGGCGAGAGCTCGCTTGCTTCCACGTGTCTCCTTCCCTGGGTTCCTTTCAGCCTGTTTGTGTTCTTGAACCTGAAGCGTGTCTCCTGTGGATGGCACATGGCTGGATCTTGATTCATTTTTAGGGAATGACAGTCTCCTTTGTAGGTGATGAGTTGTTTTCCTCCTGCTGCTTTCAAGATTTTGTTCGTCTCTGTCTTTAGTGTTCTGACTGTGATGCATCTCTTGGTGTTTGTTCTATTGGAAAACTGGGTTTCTTGGCTGTTAATTTAATATTTTTTTCGTCAGATTTGGGAAGTTTCCATTATTTATTCAACTGCGTTTTCTGTCCCTTTCTCTCCCCCGTTGCTGCCTCTTCCTGTTGTCCCAGGGCCGCCTTGGGGCCAGCTTCCATGTCGGAGGAGGAGGGCATGGAGCCACGCTTCCGGGCCTCCCTCTCACCATCCGACCTGGGAAGTCCTGTCAAACCCTCTCAGACCCCCCAGGCCTATGCCCTTGCCTTGAGTAGAGAGACCAGTGCCTCCAGGGGACCGAGGCCGAGGCCGCCTGTTTCTAGAACGCTGCAGAGGAGGTGGGGCGGGCTCTGCCGCGGACGCCCTGTTCTCCACGGACGCCCTGTTCTCCACGGACACCCTGTTCTGTGCGCCCGCCGATGTGCTGCGAGTCACAGACTCTGCAACAAAGCGACGAAGAGGAGGAGCTTTTCGGTCCGGGCACCGGCCTGTCAGGGCCCCTGGCGCCGGTGATGGGAGTGGCTGAGGGAGAAGCCTGGGCTGCCGCCGGAACACGGGCCCACGCCTGCCTCCGCGGAGCCCGCAGGGCGAGGAGGAGCCGGCGGGGTCAGGGAATAGCCAGTCCATCTCAGCAGTGTGTGTTTTTTTAAAGAAATAGCGGGTGGATTTGCTGGCTCCTTCCTTCCTTCATCAGCTCACCCTTGGCCCGTGGTCGGTACCTCAGTGAGGCAGACGTCCTCGCTTCAACCCCACGCTCACGACCCCCAGGAGCGCGCCTGACCGTGCCTCCCTCACACCCGGCACCCACGTTAAACGTGTGAACTCCATTTACATCGGCGGCCGTGCTGCGCCTCTCCCTCGGTGGGGGTGGCGCTGAGCAGAGGAGAGGGAGTGTGAGTGGCAGAAGCTCCCACAGCCCCACCCGTTGCTAGGCTACGCCCATTGTGTCCCGTTGCCTGGGAAACCTGAGCCCGTTGAGGGGCAGCAGTGGGGGCAGGGGGCCTACCCGCTGGCTGTGCTGTGGCCTCACGTCCTGGAGAGGGTGGGTGATGGCAGCTCGCAGGAGCTGAGCCCCGAGGCCCTGGGGTCGGGAAGGAGCGCAGGGTCCCTGGGCTCTGGGCCCAGATGTGACAGGGCTGCCCAGTGGGTGGAACAGATGTATTTCCATCTGCCCTTCGCTCTGGACCAGTCACTCCCGGGTCTCAGTGCAGGCGGGTCATTGGCTTGGATAACGACTCCACGCTCCTCCCGAGTTCGTCCGGGGAGCTACCTGGACGGGGCGGGGCGGGGCGGGACCCAGGCCCAGGGCTCAGGAGGGGGCCGGCGGGCAGCAGAGGGCGGGCGCACGGCCGTCCACTGGTCACTCGGCAGCAGAGCAGTCGGAGAACCGCCATCACCCGGCAGGTTCTGTCCCAGGAGCGTAAGCACAGGGTGTTGTCAGGAAACCTCTTGCACCGCCGCCTCCCGCAGACCTCACAGGTGCCCGGTCCCCCAGGGACGAGACGGGATTAGCGCCAGCCCCATCCTGGCATGATCGCAGGCGCCAGGCCGACCCTCGCGGCAGCGGCGGCCCAGCCCCACGGACCTCGGGCTCCTGGCGGAGCTTCAGGCGCAGGCCCACCCGAGCCAGCCCCATGGCCACGGCTCCCACGGCCACGGCCGCCACGGCCACAGCTCTCCACGGCCACGGCTCCCACATCCACCGCTCAGCCCTGATGGTCTGGGCCGTGTCACAGGACAAGAGGGGTGAGGACTGGGAGGGAGACACGACTGTCCCTCTATGTAAACACCCTGACTTGGCACGCACACACCTCCCGGTCTTACATGAGGACTGTGAGGTGGGAGAAGGAGGCACTAGAAGCACTGCTGTCAGTAGCCACACTCCCGGGGAAAAGCAGCGGGAACACACCCATCGCCATGGCGACAGGGTCTGGGCGCTGGGCAGGAAGCAGCCCAGCCTCTCACAGGCGAAAAGATGGCACTTCCATTGGGGGCCCGGGGAGCTCCAGTGGCCGGACAGGCGAGTAGGAAGACTTGGTGTTAAAGGTCCCGTTTCCTGTAAAACAACCTGGAAATCACATGCAATTTCATGTTGAATCCTCACAGCTTTCCTCGTGGCACCAGGCTGGGCTGTTGCCGCTTCCCGTGGAACATGAAGGCCCAGGAAGAGGCAGCCACGTGTGAAGGAGCAGCAAGTACAGGGCCTGTCCCACCAAGTGTGAGGGCGCGCACAGCCGGGGCCCGCAAGCGGCCAACGGGAAGCCAGGTCTGTGCGCGCGGCGAGGCGGCCCGCGGAGCGCACGGAGGGAGACAGCCCGGCCCGCACACGCGCGGGGGGGGGGGGGACAGCCCGGCCCACGCACGCGGTGGGGGGGGAGACAGCCCGGCCCGCGCACACTGAGGCACCTGCTCGGTGTCTCCACATCAGCAGGGTCAGGTGACTACCCGGTGGGTGGCCACCCACCAAGAAGCGGAGGATTGTAATCGCGGCCGGCTCAGCTGCGGGGCAGAGAACGCGCTTCCGACGGGCGGACGTCCTGCACAGGAAACAGAACTTTCAAACACGTGGAAGAAACTCCCGCACTGGCTTCGGGATGTCAGAGGCCACAGAGCTCTCTTACAGCATACGCCACCACGGGCATGACACAGCACACGCCACCACGGGCATGACACACAGCACACGCCACCACGGGCATGACACAGCACACGTCACCACGGGCATGACACAGCACACGCCACCACGGGCATGACACACAGCACACGCCACCACGGGCATGACACACAGCACACGCCACCACGGGCATGACACACAGCACACGCCACCACGGGCATGGCACGGAAGCCTGGTGAGCTGACTGTCCTATAAGCAGTAGGTTCTGTGCGACACGAGGCGCGGAAAGAAACCAACAGAGGCCCAGAGCGGGAGGAGGTGCTGGCCGCAGCCCAACGGACAAATGACTCCTCCGCGTGTGTAGCGGCGCTCGGGCCGGTGGATGAGACAATACGGGCGAGGACCGACTGAAGAGCAGGCCAGGCCGATGACCCAGCTAACAGACGAGGCAACTGAGCCGGTGACTGGGGAGAGGTGCCCTTTCCGGGGGAACCGGGTTTGAATGCAAGCGAAGCAGCGGTCTTATCCTCATCGCCTTGAGGAAGACCAGGGCCCGCAGGAGCCGCGCGGCGTGGGCCTGGGCGCCCCCTGGGAAGGCGGGCCCTGCACCGGCCAGTCATCCGCCCTTCACACTCCTCAGCCGCGTGGCTTCTGCGCAGGACGAGGAGGCCCTCCGTTCCCGCCGATGCGTCTTTAGTTCCCTCTCACTCAGTTGCCCTTTAGAGTCGATTCCAAGTTCGGTTTCTCTGTCGCTGAGCGTGCGGCCCGGGAGCTGCCACTGTGCTCCGTCCTGTGCTGGGCGCCTCCGGGCCTGGGCGTGTGGGGAAGGTGTCGCCGGGATGTGGCCGGGAGCAGCGGGGAGAGGGGCCAGGGGGCCTGGAGCAGCGGGGAGGGGGGCCAGGGGGCCCGGAGCAGCGGGGAGGGGGGCCAGGGGGCCTGGAGCAGCGGGGAGGGGGGCCAGGGGACTCGGAGCAGCGAGGAGGGGGGCCAGGGGACCGGAGCAGCGAGGAGGGGGGCCAGGGGGCCCGGAGCAGCGGGGAAGGTGTCGCCGGGATGTGGCCGGGAGCAGCGGGGAGAGGGGCCAGGGGACTCGGAGCAGCGGGGGGAGGGGGGCCAGGGGACTCGGAGCAGCGGGGAGGGGGGCCAGGGGGCCTGGAGCAGCGGGGAAGGTGTCGCCGGGATGTGGCCGGGAGCAGCGGGGAGAGGGGCCAGGGGGCCTGGAGCAGCGGGGAGGGGGGCCAGGGGGCCCGGAGCAGCGGGGAGGGGGGCCAGGGGGCCCGGAGCAGCGGGGAGGGGGGCCAGGGGGCCCGGAGCAGCGGGGAGGGGGGCCAGGGGGCCCGGAGCAGCGGGGAGGGGGGCCAGGGGGCCCGGAGCAGCGGGGAGGGGGGCCAGGGGACCGGAGCAGCGGGGAGGGGGGCCACAGGACCCCAACCCCCCAGGGAGGCTGTGTCTGGGCGGATGCTTGCTGGTTCCCATGGCACCGGCATCGGGAGGGGCAGCGCCCCATGCGCCCAGAGACACCGGGAACTCACCGACCACTGTCTTTGCAGTCTGTGCCCCGTGAGCCGCTGAGAGGGCCCAGGTGTAGAAAAGGTTCTGGAAAATTCCACGAGTTCCGGGGACACGCCGGCCGGGTGTCCTGGGCGGGAGTCCGGCCCCTCCCGCGCCGGTCCGGCTCCCAGGCGACCGGGGCCCATTTACAGTGTCTTTCGAGCCGGTGGATCCTAAACAATCATGACTGCTTCATGCGGCCCAGTGACCGGTGCGAGGCTCGCAGGTCCTGCGTCTCCACCCATCACCCGCAACCCGCTGCAGGCGAGGCCGAGGCCCGTCGCGTCTCGACTTAAATTTCCACGGAGGTTTGTAAACAAGCCCTTCTTTTGTCCCAGCTCCGTGGGCGGCCTCTCGGGTGGGGGCCGAGCCTCGCGTCACCTGGGGGGTGGGTGGGGGGCGGGCAGTGGTCGGGGCGCCCTCACCTGGCTGCGGGTGTGTGTGTGTGTGTGTGTGTGTGTGTGTGTGTGTGAAGGCAACACACTGCCCCGCTGCGTGGCCGTGGCCACCAGCGCGGCCACAGGACACTCCCCGGTCACACGCCTTGGCCGGACACGTGGGGAAGGGCAAGGGGCTGCCGCTCCAGCAACCAAACCGCTTCTCTCGTGCCCGCCCCCGGCAGCTCCGAGGTTGAGCGTGGACCTAGGAACCAGGAGGTCACGGTTGGATTCCCGGTCAGGGCACAGGCCCGGGTTGCAGGCTCAATCCCCAGTGTGGGGCGCGCAGGAGGAAGCCGATCCATGATTCTGTCTCATCACGGATGTTCCTCTCCCCTCCCCCTCCCCCTCCCCCTCCCCTCCCCTTCCCCCTCCCCCTCTCCCTTCCTCTCTTTAAATATCAATTAAAACATCTTTAAAGAATAAAAGTAATGAATTGTGTGGGCCCCCAGGTGCTGCAATGCTACTCCTTGTGCCAGGGTAACTTCGAACCCAAACGCAGCCGATGTGCGCAGGACGCATTTCCAGGGATGGGGCCGGGGTGCTGGGACAGTCCTTCACTGGGGATTCTCGGAGCCCCTACCTGAGCGGGCGGATCCACCCACCCCTGCACAGCCACTGTCCTACCCTGAGGTCAGCACAGTCCCGGAGTGCTGCCTGGAGGAGGCAGCCTTGATGTCCCAGCTCAGGAACCGCCAGCTCCCACCTGGGCCGGCACCCTGGTCTCCACTGTGGCAGATGGGACGGGCAAACCCACCAGCCCCGGCGTCTCCGACAGGCCCAGAGGCGGCTTTTTGTCCGTTTGATGGATTCCTGGGATGTTCAAGAAAGAAATTAATTTCACTGATTCCTCCAAGCGGTCATTAGAGAAGCTTTTAATGAACACGGGAAAACCCAACCACTTACTGCAACGGCGTTTCTCTCTAAATAAATCTGACAGGGACCACAGACACCGCGTGCAATTCTCACCGTTTATTAAAACCCATTTGTCACATTTCATCCGGAGGAAGCTGGTCAGTCAGCCGCGAGGATGTACCGAGTATTTCCTACCGCATCGCACGGCCAGGGAGTTTGCTGATGTGAAAGTCCTAACGCATCGCATGGGGGGGCGGGGTGCCCTCTAAGGGCTTTTCTCGGGGGTGCCAGCGGACTTAGTGGGGGCCCTGGCTAGGAAGACCCCCTCCGTTTCAGGGGGGCCACCTCAGCTGCAGCACCCCGGCTCTGTCATGCTTCCTCCTGGCAGGGGCTGGGGCCTGGGGGGGCGCCCCCAGGGGCCCCTCCATTCCCTTCTGTTCCCGGAAGGACCTCATTGAGCCCCAGATTCTCATCGCCGAGCGGGAGGCGGGGCGGACCCTCCTGAGTGTGGGGACGTGTTTCTTCCCGGCACCGTCCCTCCCGGAGCCACGCCTGCCCAGAACCCGGTCGCTGTTCCCGACCACGAAGCGCAGCGACGGCGCAGAGGGGCCCTGCTGACAGCCCGCGGCTCCAGCTTCCCCGTGGGCAGCCCCCACGTCCGCGTCCGCGTCCGCGTGATCATGGGGACCCGCGGACGCCCGGGCCTCGCGCTGCGGGCAGTGGGGACTCACGGAGGTGGCTCAGGCTGCGTGGGCCACGGGGACGCCACCCACATGTGCACAGGGCGCGTTCTCCCGAGGAGCAGGTCTCCGTGGCGGGACCCCTCCCGCTCTGCCCGGAGTTCGCCCTCTCCTCGTAGCTGCGTCCCGGGAGTGACCTGACGCTTCCCGCTGCGTGGCCGTGGCCGTGGCCGTGGTGGCATTTGAAGTCGGTCGCGCGGGAAGGCGCGGGTGTGCGGGTCGGCGGCCGCCCACTGTCTCTCCGAACTCCCCGTTTTCCACGTTGTATTTCTCTCGGCTTTTCCCTCCTGAGTGCATGGTCAGCGACTCACAGTGTTTGCCCCTCGTGGCTCCTGAAGGTCACGGTGCCGGACGCGGCGGCGACGGGGACGGGTGAGCGGGGAGGGCCGGTCTGGTGCCAGGTGTGACCAGTGCCTTCGACTCCTGGGAGAGGGGTGTCCACCCCCCGAGCCACACCGGCCGCTGCACATCGGGTTCTGAGATGTAGGCGATTTGACTGATGCAAACACGGACTGTCTCTTTGAAGCGCGATGGAACATTCCAGGGTCGGACGGGGCGTGCGGGGCGGAGGAACCGCCACGCCCTCCCACCTCCCGGCCAGCATCCTCCGCGGGCTCGTGGTACCCCTCCGCCCCCCACCCCCCTCCCCCTCGCTGTGTGCGGAGGTCCCTGCAGGCCAGGCGGGTCTCCCACTTCCGGTGAATCGGACGCGCGGTGCCCTGACCGCCCGCGTCCGGAGCGCTCAGTGAGGGGCACCGAGAACTGACATCCCCGCGTCCGCCCGCCCGTGCGCACGGCGTCCGTCCGCGGCCGGCGCATGAACCCCCCGCCACCCGCGATGGCAGCTCGTTGTCCTAATTTGTGGCGCCGCTGCGGGCGGTGAGGCTGAGCTGCTTCCCGGGATTTACTGCGCCGGCGCCGCCTCGCGTCCCCCGGGCGGGCGTCCGATGGCGCGCGGGTTACTTACGGCCGAGCGGCGCTCCCTGCTCGGAAGGTTGCAGACGCGGCCTCAGACCGAGCCTGGTGTTTCTCACTGCGCGGACCGTGGTCTGCCGAGCGGAGCTGGACATTTCACCGTGTCGGCTGCGCGGGCCCTGCGCGACGCTGGTGTGAGCCGGGACCGGGCAGGGCTGCACCTTCAGGGGGGTTCTACCCGCCGGGACCTTTTTCACTGCCAGCGGCCCACCCGCGCGATGGGGGACGTCCCTCCGCCCTGCGTGCGCCCAGCTCCGGGACACGGGCCTGGTCCCCGCTCTCTCTCCAGCTCCATCATCCTGCCTGCTTGTCCCCAAACCGTATGGGAACTGCAGGCTCACACACCTGGTCTTGTTGCCTGTGAGGTTGTCCCTCCCCTTTGCCTTCAGGGGGGTGGCGGCCTGCCCTGGGGAGCCCCCTCGGCAGCTCCCCGCTTCCCACGCACTCTGTCCGCTCGGACCCTCCGCTCCGCGAATCCTTCAAGTGCGTCCCCTGAGTTCTCAGTTCTGTCTCCTCCAGTCGGAACCAGGGCTCCGGGGTGAGGCCGCCCCGCTGGGTCCAGGCAGCCGGGCCCCCTGGGTGCCCTCCCTGGCTCCCTCTCTCGGAAGCGGCTCCCCTGCGCCCGTCTCGGTGCGCAGGGCGCGGTTACACACTAGCCCCCCGTTTTTAGTCCTCAGGGTGGGAGTTCTGTCGGAGCGGGAAGGAGTCTGCCGGCACCTTACATCGCATCAGAAGGGCAATCGCGATGCAACGTAAGGACTGCGCTGTAGCGCCATCGCCTTTGCACTCGGCACCCTGTCACCTTCCCATCCTATCGAATGCTACTTATCGGCCTTCTATTTAAAACCAGCAAAGAGGCAAAGCAGGAGAGTTCAGTTCCACTTACAAACCAGAACTAACCAACCTCCCCCCAGGACAGCGGGGCGCAGCCCCAGGTCTGCGGGAGGGGGTCCCGGTCCCGGTTCCGGTTCGGGTGAGGGGTGAGTTGCGTTAGGGCACCGGGGGTTTCTTCCTTCATAACAGGGAGCAGCCCTTTCTGGCCACAGCAGCGAACCAGGAAGTAGAGGCCGGGCTGTGAGTCAGCGTTTCCTGGGACAGCGGACAGAGAGGAATGGGGGGGGCGGGGGGCTTCCCGGCAGGTCCAGGGCTCGGCACCTGCACTGTGAGGTGAGGAACAGGTGCCCGGATGATGGAGGGGGCCGGGGGAGCACAGAGGAAGGGACCCCATATGGCCCAGGGCCCCTGCAAGCCCTGCTCCCCGAGGCCATCCCGCAGGGTCCCGGCTCCCGCTGTCGTCCGACTGCTTCCTGAAGTGCCAGGCACCCTCCGTGCCGCCTGCTCCTGCCACGGCGGCTCCTGGCTAGCTGGCCCTGTGGGCCCGGGGGCAGCTCGCTGGGTCCCCTCCGGTTCTCCATCCGGGAAGAGTGGAACCCAGAGTGCGAGGCTGGGCCAAGGTGACACCTGGATAGGCCGAGCCCCCGGGCCCGTGCGAGGCTCCTCCAAAGCTCTGCTCCCCAAAGGCAGTGAAGTGGTGACCCAGCCAGAGCGGAGGGGTGTGTGTGCCCCTGCACGCCTGCTCCCGGGTGTCTGTGCACATGTGTGTATGTGTGTGCATGCACATGCGTGTGCCCCTGTGCGCATGTGTGCCCCAGGGCTGTGCAGTCTGCATGTGTGGAGTGTGCACGTGGACACTATCCTGTTTTGTTCTGCTCAGAACCAGGTCCCAGCCTCGCCTTGGGAGCCGCCGGGTGAGGCCGTGCCCAGCAGGTGGCCAGCACATGAGGGGTGGACATGGGGGTGCGGTGGAGACAGGGCGGTGGAGAGAGTTCGCAGACCTGGGAGGACAAAGGCGTCTGTCTGTCGGGACAGCGGGAGCGGCAGGGTTTATGACTGAACAGGCGGCAGGCGGGTCTGATGTCATTTTGTCCTGGAATGTGACTGTGCCCTGACAGCCCCCCCTTCCCTGGGCTCATGCATGGAGTAACCCGGAGTCCGTGCTGGGGAGGCAGTAATTCCAGCTCCTCACTGTCCAGACCCCCCAGGGACCCTCCCAGGGACCCCAAAGTCAGTGAACTCAGAGCTACTGGGACTGGGACATGCTGTCAGGTAGGTGGATGGATAGATGAAGAGATGGTGGCTGGGTGGATAAATGGAGGGCAGATGCGGGGTGGGTGGATGGGGGTGGCGGGGCGGATGGATGGGGCATGGCTGGGCAAATCGATGGGGGTGGCTGGATGGCGGGTGGATGGATGGGGGGGGTGGGCGGATGGATGGGGGGTGGGTGGGCGGATGGATGGGAGGACACTGGCAAGTCCCCCACGGTGACGCCCGGGGCCCCGCCCGCAGTGTGGCAGCCGGGAGGGGATGGCCTCTGAAAGCCGGCGCTCCGCTTCCAGGGCACGGCCAGCTTCGCTCTGCCCCGCTTGTGGGTGCTGAGCCCTGGCTGCTGGAAGCAGACCTGCGGGTGCCGCCTTGGGCCCGGGCGATAGCAAGGCGGGAGTGTGACATTTCAGCCAGGAGCCGAGCCGGGCTGCTTTCCAGATGACGGAGCCTGGCGCTGGCTGGGGCGGTGCTGGCAGCCGGGTCTCTGCACCCGGAGGAGAGTGGCCGGGTGGCCTGGTGGGGAGAGGTGACCTCAGCCCAGGAGGCCTCACGGCTGGCCTGCGAGGAGGCGCTGGGCTCTGCCCGCTCCATGCCCGGGGCTGCCCGCGCCCCCCTGTCTCCTGCCGCCTCCTGGGGAGCCCGCCAGGTGCCCGAGGCTCCGGGCAGGAAAAGGTTAAGGAGGCGCCGAGCAAACCTAATTACATGCATGCTCCAGCCCTTCCTCCTGACAACACGGCTGTGCGACCATCAATGTTTCATGAGCTGCTTCTGTGTGGGGGGAGGGGCCGGTCCAAGGGCCTGGCCCGCTCCTGGGGCCCCCCGCCCCCCAGGAGGCCTGCCCCTCTGCATTTGGGGGTGCGGCCTGTGACAGGCGCCTGGGGAAGCCCCGGGCCAGGAGGGGTGTCAAGGGGGCTGGGCTGCCTGCAGCTGCCCCGGAATTGGGGTCAGAGCACAGGTGCTGGGCCTCCCCTCTAAGGTGCTGTGCGATGGGCTGGGGGCCGGCCTCAGTTTCCCAGCTCGAGCACAGACCCTCCCGAGAGAGGCTCTGGTTCTGGGGTGGGCAGTTGACCCTCGGGCCCCGCCCCCCTCCTGCCCCACAGGCTGCTGAAGTCCCTGTGACCGCTTCCTGTCGCGACCCCGCAGTTGCAGCTCATCCTCAGACCCCGGCTCAGACCCCAGCGAGGGGCTCCCCAGCGGCCTCACGACCCCGCCCCACAGACAATGCAGTTCCCCAACAGCCTGCCCCAGCTTCTCCCAGCCCGGCTGCTGGACCCCCTGCCCGGCCGTGCTCCCTGGAGGGGCAGGAGGAAGCCGGTGGACGGGAGGGATGGGCAGGCCCTCCCCACCTCCTGTCCCTGCCTCATTCATTCATTCATTCATTCATCCCACAGCTGGTCTGCGTGGGGCTTTGGGAATCCAGGGCCCGCACCCCACAGCCCTGTGGGTCCCTGCAGAGCCGCCAGGGCAGGTCCGTGTTCACACCCTTTCCCAGGAGGCCTGGCCTGACCTTGTGGGTGGGGGACCCGGGAGCACTGGCCCAGCCCAGGCCCCCGTCTCTCCGGTGGGTGCCCCCCCCCGCCCGCTGCCATGAGGGTCACCCTAAAATTTGGTGTGAACTGTGCACGGAGGTGCCGGCCCTGAGCCCCGGCCACCTCCCCACAAGCCTGGGGAGGGGAGAGGTACAGGGGCCGCCGGCCTGGTCACCCCCGGTCTGGGGGACACTGTGTGGCCTCATGGGGTCGGCCGAGGCGGGTCCCCCCCCCTGGATTTCCACCCAATGGGCTCGGGCGGCTGAGGCGGAGGCTGGGGGCAGGAGGAGCCAGGGCCTGGCGCTGAGAGGAGCCCGTGTCCACTGCATGTCACAAGCCGGCGTTTCTCTCCGGCAGCGTCTGCGCTGGGCTCGCTCTGAGAGGGCAGGGAACGTGCCCCCTCCTGCGGCCTCATCTCTGCGGGGCGCAGAGAGCCTGTGGTGGCCGCGGTAGAGGGGTGGCCGCAGGAGAGGGGTGGACGCGGGATCGCTGCGCCCGGCCTCGGCCACGGGCGGCGTTTTCCCACGTGCAGCGGGTTGTGGGAGATGCACTTTGCATCTGTAATTACACACACGAGGCAACGGCCTCTGGTGTCCACATGGTGCGGAGCCGTGGGCTGCACCCCAGGCCCAGGCCGTGTCCCCAGGCCCAGGCTGCCCCGCTCCTGTCTCTGCTCCAGAAACGCTGCCCACCCGCCATCCCACCGCCAGTCGCAGCCCCCTCCTCCGGGAAGCCCTCCTGGCCGCTCCATCCGGGGCCTCTCCCACGCTGCCCTCTGCACAGGCTCGCCGGCGAGTCTGTGCGTCCACCCCCTGCAGGGTCCGGCTGCCTCTCCCCCGTGACTGGGACTCAGTCCCTCTCTGTAAAGTGGGAGGAGCCCTCGGGGTGCAGCTGGAAGGAAAGGCGGGGTGTCGGGCGGGGAGTCAGGGGGCCGGGGTTCAGGCCCAAGCCCTCCCCAGACCTGTGCGGGTTCCTGAGGTGCGGAGGGAGCTGGCCGTCTGTGTGTCTGTGTGTCTGTCTGTCCGTGTGGCTTTGTCAAACATAAAAACTTCTGGTCTACAAGCGACATAATTAAGAAACAAGAAAAGGTGAGGGTCGGCTGGGAGGAAGTGTTTGCTGTCCACGTATCACCGAGTGACTTGCATTCAGACGTGAAGACGCCCGACATCACCACTAACGAGACACAGCGGACCCGGCCGGCGTGGCTCAGTGGTTGAGCATCTACCTCTGAACCAGGAGGTCACTGGTTCGATTCCCCGTCAGGGCACAGGCCTGGGGTTGCAGGCTCCATCCCCAGTGGGGGGCGTGCAGGAGGCAGCCGATCAATAATGTTTCTCTCTCATTGGTGTTTCTCTCTCTCTATTCCCCTCCCTTCTTCCTCGCTCTCTAAAAGTTGAGTAATTTGTCCACTTTTGTAACAGTGGGGAGTTATAACCCACCTCCATTCTTTTGACACGGTTTCTGTGAATGTCTAGCTTTGGTAAATAAACAGCATGTTTATGTAAGAATCCTGGGAACTGACTTCAGAAGACACAGACCCCAACCTCCAGTCATCCCAGCTCTGGGAGACTCGCTGACCTTCAACCATAGAACCAGGATGACATGAAACCAGGACGATGGAACCCCAACTTAGCCCTAACCCTAACCCTAACCCTAACCCTAACCCTAACCCTAGCAAAACAACAACAAAAAAACAAACAAACAAAAAAAACAGGATGACATACACCAGACCATCACTCAACTAGTTCTGAGACCATTATCAGAATAGACTCTACTGGTCTTCACATAGAGAAGTTTTCAACACCCCCACCCCTTTATCTCTTCGTTCTGCTGTCCCTCTCCCTCCCTATAAAAACCTCTGCCGGCCCTGAGATGTGGAGACGGGCTTTGGATGAGAGTTCCCCGTCTCCTCAGGTGGCCAGCACTTGAATAAACCACTTCCCTTCCCACCAGCACCTGCCTCGTGCGTTTGGCTTTTGTTGTGCCAAGCAGCCAAACCTGGGTTTTCGTTACATGTTTACACCAAACACACTGTCGCTTAATTATGGTAGCTTCATGCTAAGTTCTGAAATCAGAGATAATTTTTCCTTGTTTCTATTCTTTCAGGCTGCACAACTGTGCAAGTAATTGGCGGTAATTTTTTTTTTTAATGGTCTGCACGTTTATCTTTTATGTGATTTAAAATTTTGTTTACGCTCCTCCCCCTTTGTGGTAACCAGATGGGCCAGAGTTTGTTCTGCTGGAGTTTTCAAAAACTCAACTCTTTCACTGACATTAATTTTCATTGTTCTCGTCTCTAATTTAATCATTTCTGATGTTACCGCCACCATTTTAGTCTTCCTTGGAACTGCTTCCAAAGAAACTCTGCAAGTTTTCATCTTTTCTCGCTTGTTAGATAATGAAAGCTTTTAATGACGTGGCTTCTCTTCTGAGGACAGCTTCGTAGAAATCCCTTTGTTGTTAGCAATGTCTTAGTTCCCTGGTATTCTAAAATTTAAATATTTCTCTTTTCATTTCTCCTCAAATGTCATGTTTACAGGAATGCCTTTTAAGAACCGGTTGCTAAGGATTTTTTTTCTTTAGATGTTTGTTAATAGTTTCTAGTTTTATTCCTTTAACTTGAAATATTTTCATTTGTATAACTGTAACTTTTTAAATATATTGAAGTATTTATTTATTCATTTACTTGCCTAGAAAAAAAAAAATCTCTTGTTTGGAAATCTTCCATTGATCATTTGAAGTACTGTTTTTAATTGCCCAAGCAGTCATGATTATATTCTCATTGTAATAAAAATGCAATAACATACAATGTGGTTATATATAATACATAATAAATATAAACCTAAAATACCTCTCACCTCCAGCCCTAATTTAGTTGCTTCCTCGGGGGGAAAAGCCAAAACACTATTACAGTTGGTGTGTTTCCTTTAGGACACGTTTCCACCTATTTGCATATAAATATCTAACCTATAAAAGCAAGCCCGACCGATGCGTGCGTGTTTAAGCGGTTGCATTTCCCGGCCAGCTGTGCTGTGCCCCCGCTCCCCTCACAGTGTGGCTCCCACATATGCCCTCGCCAGGTCATCGGAGCTGCTTTATTGGTTCAACTTCTGCCCGGGGCCCCGCAATATTAACAGACAGCAGTCAACTCCGTCACGTCCCAGTTAGAGTAATGACTTACGCCCACTGTTCCGTCTTCCGTCTGTAGCCTCCTAGCTCCACGTCCTCTCGCTACTTCAGGTGGTTACCCAGAGGCACCAACCTTCACTCTTTATTTTAAAATACATTTTTATTGATGTCAGAGAGGAAGGGAGAGGGAGGGAGAGAGAAACATCAGTGATGAGAGGGAATCACGGGTCGGCTGCCTCCTGCACGGCCCCCTCTGGGGATCGAGCCCGCACCCTGGGGATGGGTCGGTGACCTCCCGGTTCATAGGTTGACGCTCAACGGCTGAGCCAGGCGGCGGCTCGACCTTCACTCTTGACCGACAGGCAGCAGTTCGATGGGCTGAGACCTGCCAACTGCCCGTCCTGCTGGGTTGGCGCCCTTCACGCCGCAGCCCCGTGGAAATGGCCGCTCCCACGGCCCCGGGGACGCCCCTCCGGCCCGGGGGTCCCGTCTCACCTCCTCTGCTCCGTGGCGCTGTGTCCCTTTCCGCCTGCGAGGTCCTCCCGGAGCCGCCGCGGGGTGTGGTCTCTGCTTTTTGTTGTTGTTGCTGCGGGGCCCTGGATGCCGCATAGCCCCCCTCCTCCCCCCTCCCCCTCCTCCTCCCCCTCCTCTTCCTCTCCCTCCTCTTCCTCCTCCTCCTCCTCCTCCCCCCTCTTCTTCCTCTTCCCCCTCCTCCTCCTCCCCCCCTCCCCCTCCTCTTCCTCTCCCTCCTCTTCCTCCCCCTCCTCCTCCTCCCCCCTCTTCTTCCTCTTCCCCCTCCTCCTCCTCCCCTCCTCCCCCCTCCTCTTCCCCCTCCCCCTCATCCCCCTCATCTTCCCCCTCCTCCTCTCCCTCCTTCCCTACCCCTACCCCTCCTCCTCCTCCTCGTGCTTCTCACTCGCTCCCTGCCCCACCCTCCCGCTGCCCCGGTTTCCTCGGGTGTGACCTCCCCACGCGGGTGTGACCTCCCCACTCGGTGTGACCTCCCCATGCCAGTGTGACCTCCCCACATGGGTGTGGCCTCCCCACGCGGTGTGACTTACCCACACGGGTGTGACCTCCCCACATGGTGTGACTTCCCCATGCGGGTGTGACCTCCCACACGGGTGTGACCTCCCCATGCGGTGTGACCTCCCCACACGGTGACTTCCCCACACGGGTGTGACCTCCCACACGGGTGTGACCTCCCCATGCGGTGTGACCTCCCCACATGGTGACCTCCCCACATGGGTGTGACCTCCCCATGAGGTGTGACCTCCCCACACAGGTGTGACTTCCCCACATGGTGTGACCTCCACACATGGGTGTGACCTCCCCACGCGGTGTGGCCTCCCCACACGGGTGGGATTTGCCTCTCCTGCCGTCTCACTGTCCCCACCTCAGCTGGTCCTGGCTTTGTTTTTCTAGAAAACACGCCTTCATTTAGCACTTCCAGTTCCTGATGGAAACCTCCATGTCTCTGACTTTTTACTTTTCTTACCAGTTCCTTTCCCATCTGACAACATTCCCCAGGACCCACTGGGCGCCTGGGCTGGTGTGTGTCTGCATGAACCTGGCCATGAGCAGAGGCTGGGGGTCCCACGGCGGAGCCGGCACTGCTGCCCTTGCCCACGCTCGCGGGTGGAGCTGAGGCTGCTGTCCCGGGAGGACGGCCCCTCTCTGTTCCTCGCCTTGGGGAGCAAAGGGAGGGCGGCTTTATTCCAAGGTCCCTTGCTCCACGCACAGGTCCTTTCGTTTGGCTGGTTTCTGGTTTAGAACAAAACAAATAACAAAGGAGCAGAACAAACAGCAGAGGCCACGCACACCTCACGTCCACGGCCCCGGGCGTTACCTGTTCGCGCCAGACGTGTGGCCGCTGGGAGGCCGCGCCCGCAGTCCCCTCGGTGTTGCTGTGAGCGTGTGTCCCTGCCAAGCCCGGCTGTGGAGGTCGGGTAACGGGAGGGCGCGATGGGGTCGGTGCCCCTGTAGGAGGGAGACCAGGCTCCTCTTCCCTCCAGGCGAGGACACGGGAGAAGATGGGGCGACAGCAAGCCAGGAGGCCGGCCCCCCACGAGCCCTGATCGTGGACTCCAGCCTCCAGGACCGCGAGACCCAAGTGTCGCCCACGCCCCCGTCTGTGGTTTTGCTGCAGCAGCCGGAGCTGACAGACCCTCCCTCCTTCATTCATTCATTCAGAACGAGCAGAACGCTCAGCCTGGGTGAGGCGGCCCCGGCCAGGCGGCCTATCCTCTGAGTCAGCGGAGTTTCGGGATCTTTTCCATCTTCTGGTCGATCGCCCGCATCCCCTCCCAGCCCAGCCCAGCCCCCTTCCCGCCCGCCCCCGCCCAAGCCACTCGCTCCTGCCTGCAGATCAGACTCGAGTCCTGACATAACTCCCGGGCTGCTGATTCCGCAGCCGCTCGACGGCTGTTTCCAGTTAATTTTCCAATGCTTTGGACGCTAATCCCATTTCCCGCGGCACAAGCAAGCTTCCAGATGAGCTTTGTCTCCTGAGGCAGCGCCGCTGTTAGTCACTTTAGCCGCGAGCCTTAGCCTGGAGGCGGCGGGAGGAACCGGAGGAAGAATGTGCTGGAAGATTTCCGATGGCATCATGGCGGGACCTCGGGGCCAAGGCCAGCCATGCTCCAGAGAGAGCCCTGCTCACTGGGCCAGGCGGGAGGGCTGGACAGGGGGGCAGCGCTGGCTCAGGTCCCAGGACCAGCCTGTGGGGATGAGGCCACCTGTGACCCATCCCCCCTGTGACCCATCCCCCCTGTGACCCATCCCCCCCTGTGACCCATCCCCCCTGTGACCCATCCCCCTGTGAACCAGCCCCCTGTGACCCATCCCCCCGTGACCCATCCCCCCTGTGACCCATCCTCCCTGTGACCCATCCCCCCTGTGAACCAGCCCCCTGTGACCCATCCCCCCTGTGACCCATCCCCCTGTGACCCATCCCCCCTGTGACCCATCCCCCTGTGAACCAGCCCCCTGTGACCCATCCCCCCGTGACCCATCCCCCCTGTGACCCATCCCCCTGTGACCCATCCCCCCTGTGACCCATCCCCCCTATGACCCATCCCCCTGTGAACCAGCCCCCTGTGACCCATCCCCCCGTGACCCATCCCCCCTGTGACCCATCCCCCCTGTGACCCATCCCCCCTGTGACCCATCCCCCCTGTGACCCATCCCCCTGTGAACCAGCCCCCTGTGACCCATCCCCCCGTGACCCATCCCCCCTGTGACCCATCCTCCCTGTGACCCATCCCCCCTGTGAACCAGCCCCCTGTGACACATCCCCCCTGTGACCCATCCCCCTGTGACCCATCCCCCCTGTGACCCATCCCCCTGTGAACCAGCCCCCTGTGACCCATCCCCCCTGTGACCCATCCCCCCTGTGACCCATCCCCCCTGTGACCCATCCCCCCTGTGACCCATCCCCCTGTGAACCAGCCCCCTGTGACCCATCCCCCCGTGACCCATCCCCCCTGTGACCCATCCTCCCTGTGACCCATCCCCCCTGTGAACCAGCCCCCTGTGACCCATCTCCCTGTGACCCATCCCCCCTGTGACCCATCCCCCCTGTGACCCGTCCCCCTGTGACCCATCCCCCCTGTGACCCATGCCCCCTGTGACCCATCTCCCCGTGACCCATCCCCCTGTGACCCTACCCCCTGTGACCCATCCCCCCTGTGACCCATGCCCCCTGTGACCCATGCCCCCTGTGACCCATCCCCCCTGTGACCATCCCCCCTGTGACCATCCCCCCTGTGACCCATCCCCCCTGTGACCATCCCCCCTGTGTCCCATCCCCCCTGTGACCCATCCCCCCTGTGACCATCCCCCTGTGACCATCCCCCCTGTGACCCATCCCCCATGTGACCATCCCCCCTGTGACCCATCCCCCCTGTGCCCATCCCCCCTGTGACCATCCCCCCTGTGACCCATCCCCCCTGTGACCATCCCCCCTGTGACCATCCCCCCTGTGACCCATCCCCCTGTGACCCATCCCCCTGTGAACCAGCCCCCTGTGACCCATCCCCCCGTGACCCATCCCCCCTGTGACCCATCCTCCCTGTGACCCATCCCCCCTGTGAACCAGCCCCCTGTGACCCATCTCCCTGTGACCCATCCCCCCTGTGACCCATCCCCCCTGTGACCCGTCCCCCTGTGACCCATCCCCCCTGTGACCCATGCCCCCTGTGACCCATCTCCCCGTGACCCATCCCCCCTGTGACCCTACCCCCTGTGACCCATCCCCCCGTGACCCATCCCCCCTGTGACCCATGCCCCCTGTGACCCATCCCCCCTGTGACCATCCCCCCTGTGACCATCCCCCCTGTGACCCATCCCCCCTGTGACCATCCCCCCTGTGACCCATCCCCCCTGTGACCCATCCCCCCTGTGACCATCCCCCTGTGACCATCCCCCTGTGCCCCATCCCCCATGTGACCATCCCCCCTGTGACCCATCCCCCCTGTGACCATCCCCCCTGTGACCATCCCCCCTGTGACCCATCCCCCCTGTGACCATCCCCCCTGTGACCATCCCCCCTGTGACCCATCCCCCCTGTGACCATCCCCCCTGTGACCCATCCCCCCTGTGACCATCCCCCTGTGACCATCCCCCCTGTGACCATCCCCCTGTGACCCATCCCCCTGTGACCATCCCCCTGTGACCATCCCCCCTGTGACCATCCCCCTGTGACCATCCCCCCTGTGACCATCCCCCTGTGACCATCCCCCCTGTGACCATCCCCCTGTGACCATCCCCCTGTGACCATCCCCCCTGTGACCATCCCCCTGTGACCATCCCCCTGTGACCATCCCCCTGTGACCCATCCCCCCTGTGACCATCCCCCTGTGACCATCCCCCCTGTGACCATCCCCCTGTGACCCATCCCCCATGTGACCATCCCCCTGTGACCATCCCCTGTGACCATCCCCCCTGTGACCATCCCCCTGTGACCATCCCCCCTGTTACCATCCCCCATGTGACCATCCCCCTGTGACCATCCCCCTGTGACCATCCCCCCTGTGACCATCCCCCTGTGACCATCCCCCCTGTGACCATCCCCCATGTGACCATCCCCCTGTGACCATCCCCCTGTGAGCCTGCCCCCCACCCACCTACCTTGCAGGTTGAGTCAGACCAGAGGCCGGCAGGGAGCCCAGGTGTGGCTCCCGTCCCTGCCCCGGAGGTGGACGAGGAGGCTGTGAGGTGGGCGGTAAATAATGGAAACTGAACCTCAGGTGTCGAAAGAGAGGAACCTTTTGCGGGGGAGGCTCAGCCTGAGCATCTTTCCGCCGAGACGCCGTAAACAGGGACCAGAGCGCGGACGCCCGGCCGGAGAGGACGCCGGGGTGGCCGAGGCTGCTCTCCTCGCCCAGAAAGAGGGGCGCGGGCCCTGCTCAGGCTGCAGCACGTCCCCCGCGGCTCCCGGCGGCGGCTCCCGGCGGCGGCTCCCGGTGCGGCTCCCGGTGCGGCTCCCGGCGGCGGCTCCCGGCGGCGGCTCCCGGCGGCGGCTCCCGGTGCGGCTCCCGGTGCGGCTCCCGGCGGCGGCTCCCGGCGGCGGCTCCCGGCGGCGGCTCCCGGCGGCGGCTCCCGGTGCGGCTCCCGGTGCGGCTCCCGGCGGCGGCTCCCGGTGCGGCTCCCGGTGCGGCTCCCGGCGGCGGCTCCCGGTGCGGCTCCCGGTGCGGCTCCCGGTGCGGCTCCCGGCGGCGGCCTGCGTGCCGTGGCCCCGGCGCCATGCGGTGCTGCCTGGGCGGCCGTGTGGTCCGAGCAGACGGCCCGCGAGCGGCCTCCGAGGCGAGTCCAGCTGCCGGCTGGGCCGGGGCGCGGGGACCTGGCCGGGGCCGGAGCCGCCTGCTCTCGCGCTGCCCGCGACCCCGCGGTGCCAGGAGGCCTGGGCGGGCGCACCCGGTGATTCACAGCCACGGCCTCGCGTCCGGTGCGTTAACCGCACGCGGTTTTCTCTGCGACGGACGGGGCACCTAACGGCCCGCGGGCGCCGAATGGGCTTCCGCGGCTGGTTGGCGCCTCCGTCCCTGGGAGAGCCATGCGGGCACTTAGAGGAGCTTCGTGAAGCCCCGGGTCGCGGGGTCTGTGCCGTCTGCCCCCAGCTCCGGCGGGAAGACGGGGGCGCCCTGGGCAGGGGAGTCAGGGGTCTCCGGGAGCCCCAAGGCCTTCCGGGCATCAGGGGAGGGGCAGAGAGAGGCACCCCTGAGGGGGCCCAGCCCAGAGGATCACACAGTCCGCCTCCCACCAGCTGGGAGAGTCCCTGGTTCTATTTCCGGTGATACATCCACTCACTCACTCACTCACTCACTCATTCATTCATTCATGCACTCATTCACTCACTCATTCATTCACTCATTCACTCACTCACTCACTCACTCATTCATTCACGCACTCATTCATTCACTCACTCCTCACTCACGCACTCACTCATTCATTCACTTGTTCTCTCTCCCTCATTCACACTTTCATTCATTCACTCACTCATTCATTCATTAACTCACTCATTAATTCATGCACTCATTCATTCACTCACTCACTCACTCATTCATGCACTCATTCACACTTTCATTCATTCACTCACTCATTCATTCACTCATTCATTCACTCATTCACTCACTCATTCACACTTTCATTCATTCACTCACTCATTCATTCACTCACTCATTCATTCATTAACTCACTCATTAATTCATACACTCATTCATTCACTCACTCATTAATTCATGCACTCATTCATTCACTCACTCACTCATTAATTCACGCACTCATTCATTCATGCATGCACTCATTCATTCACTCGTTCACTCTCCCTCATTCACACATTCATGTACTCACACTCACTCATTCGTTCATTTGCTTGCTCACACAGTCACTCTTGCATCAAGTATCTATGGAGTGACCATTGGGGGCCAGGCCGGCCGTACACTGACCCTGTGTACACAGACGGCCAGCTGAGGAGTGGTGCCTGGGGGCGGGTGGTGACAGGGCTGGAGCTGGAGAGCTCTCCAGGGCCAGGGCCAGGCCCCGGAGCCTGAGTTGCACCCCCGCGGGCGTGGGGATTCGTGGAGGTGAGCTGGCCAGATGAGGGATCAATACCGCCAGCGCTCAATGCCGCGAAGGCTGCGCGGGCGCCTGTCTGCAAAGCCAGTTTTTGTCCGGAAAAGGCATAAATCTGGCATGGGGGATGGGCGGGAGGGAGAATAACAATGCTGGTGATTTGTTAGCCGGACGCTCGCGGCCAGGACGGGCGCCGCACAGGTTGTGAGCCAGGAGGCGGGAATCAATCTTGTCTCTAATCTCAGCTCCTCTGCTCAGAGGAGCAGCGCGGCCCTGCTTGTTCACTCCTGGCGAGTTCAAAGGGCCCTTTAAGGTTAGAATTTCCGTTTTAACGAATCACTCAGGGGGCGAGTGCCCTGGAGGAGCCGCCCAGCCGGCCGACCCCCCTCATTAGCCGCCTGCGTGGCTGCGGGAGCCCCAGCTGCTGCGGATGGAGTGGAAGAAGATGGGGACCAGCAGGGAGGGGGGGTGCTGAGCACGCCCAGGGGCGGTGGCCGGTGCCAAGTGGAGCCTGGAACCAGGTGGGGTGCTGGGGGGGGCCCACTGCTCCCGAGGTCCCCGCAAAGCCAGCCTCACTTCGCTTCCGGCTGCTGGGAGCTGATCTTGGGGACGGGTATGCTTGTACAACTGTGGAAACTTAAGTCAGGAGAGGGCCAGGGTCAGAGCCCCGCCCCAGGCCGCCAGTCCTGCGCCTGCGTGCATTGCCCAGCGTTCCTGCAGCACCGGCATGGGCTTTGCTGGGCGGCCCTGGACAGGTGAGTGGTGGACACCAGCACCCAGTTGTTAAACGGAAGTGGGAGAAGCCAGGCTCTGGCCTCATGGAGCTCCCAGTCTAGCTGGGTTCACACTCACATATGTGCATGTGCACCCAGAGACACGCACATGGTCACACACACACGATGCATGTGCACACAGACACACACATGGTCACACACATATGATGCATGTGCACATGGCCACACACACATAATTCATGTGCACACAGAGACACACATGGCCACACACATGCACATGTGATGTATGTGCACACAGAGATATGCACATGGCTTTACACACATAGGCACACACCCACACGTGCATATACATATGTATATGCACACAGAGACACAAACATGCATGCACACGCACACACAGACTCACACAAACATGCACACGTGGACAGGTGCACACACATACATCCTTGCACACTACATATGCATGCAGTACATGCACACACATACACATGCATATGGACACACCATCACACGTGCATACTGACACTCACAGATGTGCAAGCACACG